>NW_028262356.1:1066690-1220440 GCF_047370975.1 Nipponia nippon | reverse complement strand
CCGATGACAATGCCCTGATTCGTAAGAACTGCTCGGTCATCGTGAGAAGAATCCCTGCTGCAGGAGTTAAAGCTGCCAGGCATTGTCTGTGTGTAAACTTAGAATTTGTTCCCATCTCCGAAGAGTCTGCTTCTCGGGGTTTGACTCTTCCTTGCATTTGGGGGGGAGGGAGGAGGGATACGGCAGCTCTTCCTACCCCCCAAATCTGGGGCTTTTGCGTGCTAGCTCTAGAGGACAGACCAAGGGTTGCCAGCTGGCGAACCATGCAAACAAGAAGTTCCGTTCAGAAGTGATTCCTGGTAGTTTCCTAAAGACAATGTCCGTTTCAGGCAAGAGAAAAACAACAATATCCTAAAGTATATTGGAATAGTTAATCCTTTCCAAACTTGAAACTCAGTAAGCAGTTTAGCACAGTCCCAAATGTTACTAGTTATCTTTCTAAGTCTGTTTTTACTCTAAGCTGATATCGGTGCCCCAGGTTTTAGTTCTGTATTCCTAAGATTTACGGAGGACAGAGAACCGGGCGTATGGATTACAATGACAGCCATTCAAATGCAGTCCCGACTACAGGATTATTGCTGTCATGTATGTATTCATACAGTCCAGTTCTATATTAGCTGCACTGGCATTGTTTGGAGGGTCCTGTTTGCCAGCCTACTTAAAGATACGCCTCTCCACCACAATTAGTTGCTATTATTAGCTTGGGGTTCTGCCCCGTCTTTCTACTGTTGGTTCTCAATAAATAGACTGATGAGTTACAGTGTGTCTGAACCAACAGTACAGCAGCATCCTGGTACCCAGGAAGCATCTGCAAGCAAAAAACCCTGAATTTATGTGGCTCTGCATGTAAACTTTGGGCATGTTACTGCCGTGGCTGTTACAGTGCTCTCAGGCGCTACCTGGTAATTCTGGACGCCACAGCGTTGTGCTTATAAACACGGCCTTGTGTTGGGGGTTAATTTCAATGCGTATGCTTAGCGCCGTCTTGTCAATGCATCCTCCGTTTCGGGTTGGATGGCACCCTCTCCTGGTATTGTAATGCTGCCCTAAAAGGAGAGGCGAGATGCTGCTAGCATCAAAGATCAAATAAATGCCTGCATGTGGGGATGAGGAAAGAACGGCACTTTCTATTTGTACTGAAATTCCACAGCAGCCTTTGAATTGCCTCTGCTCATGGCACACTTTGGAGGATGTATGAATTGTTTGCTAACGCTATCAGCGGTTGCATGTCTGATCCATGATGAGTAGCATGCAGGTACAGATCAATGAGTGTGTGGAATCTCAGCAAGTTTTCAAATGTAATAAATATTTCCTAAAATATTGTAGCGTTTTCAGAATTATCTTAAAGCAAGTTCTGGCAATTAAGACCTTTTTCTTTTGTTGCAGGACTCCTAAATCGCACAAAGCCCTAGGGACTGCTTTCAGGTGACATTTCTATTACTATTTTTAGTCAATATAGCATACATAACACGTTTAACATTTTGGCACTTTCCTAGCTAAATCTGGTAGATGTCTGGGAACAGGGCTTGGGCTTCCACAAAGAAACCCTGTTCTAAAGCCTCTGCTGCTGACAGTTTTGGTATTTCTTTGTCAGCTGGCTGATTTTTTTAACATAAGTGCACTTGCACTTCAAAGTGTCTAGACTGTCCCTGTTCTTTCTTGGAAACTAAAGTGCTGTATCTGGTGCCTATTTGTAACGCTGGGGGCACACAGATTGGCTCAAGTGACCTTTGTGTTTTGATGGCTGATTATGGAAGAAGACAGACCTGTAGGACAGACTTGGTATTTTTGATACTTCCATAGCAGAGACAAAACACCTGAGGACTCGCTCTTGCACTGCTGTGTTCTATAGCTGTAAGCCTAAGAGTAATTTGTGACCAAGTAGAAATGTGATTTTGGGGTTTTTTTTAGCTGCACTGCATGTACCAAGGGAGAACACGTTGTGTATATGAATAAATTTCCACATTCACGAGAGTATCGGGACATAATGTTTAGATATTCAGGGTTTATAATCTGTTTTCAGTACTTGACGTTGGGTACAAGTGCTTTCTTTGAAGTTCTGATCACCTTTATTTCTTCTTCTAGAAGAAGTCGAACTGAGCCCGCGAGTGGCCCATCAAGAGCGGTACGTAAAACACAATCTCACACTTTTTTCTACACACTGCCCTTAATTCTAAACAATGCAGCTTTGTGGTAGTTTTCCAAACATTAACTTAATATCTTTTCCAGTAAAACATAGCATATGTTGTAAATACAATGTCTTGGATCCGGCATAGTAAAAACTGAGTGATGCCATTATTTGCACAGCTCTGATGTGAACGTTGGTGTTTGTGCCCAGTAATGCGTTGTATTTCGTACTGAGTCTGCTAGAACGTTTCCTGGATGACTTTGTGTTGTACAGAGGACGTGTGATCGTTTTTAGATCATGTAGGTTCAGGGTTTGCACAACTGAAGGTGGTGCCGTGTTCTACAGCTGGCTGCCTAGAGCTGGCAAGATGTATGTTTGTACAGCGTGTGGTGTGCTTTTTGTTTCTTTCAGGAATAAAGCACTGGGAAGCTTGCCAATTGTTGTTGAAGAGTAAAGCAGCAAAACTGAAATGAGTTAAGGTTTTTTTTAAAAAGGATGCACAAGAGCTTACACTTTGAATATTTCTTCCTTGTCTTGTCTTATGTTAGCTGTCATTCTCCACTTCCACATTTGTGCTGCTGCCCTACTGTTACTACGCCCAAAGCAAGCAAGTGGATCCTTTTTTAACTTCGATTACTGTTTCAGGAACGGCAAGGATGTCTAGTTGGTGTTTGTCCTTCGAGGCTGCAGAAATGCAGAGAGCCATGGCCGTTGTTTTAGCACCGTCAGGCACAACTGTGATCCTTCCTGGCTGAATTTTTAGATTGGCCAAGCTCTCGGGGTGGTTTTAGGAAAGCCCTGTAATTTCACTGTAGTGATCCACCAGTGAGATTAGTCTTTGCCTCCTCTTTTCTGTCCCCTTTCCCACTTGCTTTGTGTTAGTTTCTGTTGAGTCTTCTGTTTGAAATGGGAGTTAATACCTGGTCTGTTGATTTGGGGGTTTGGGGTTTGGTTTGGTTTGGTTTGGTTTGCTTTTGTTTTTTCCCCAATTCTTCTGCAAGCCTGTTATCTTAGGGTTGTAGACAAGTTTCATGGAGATGTTGTTTCTTTGATTGGAGGGACTGGCAGGAACTCCTTCAGTAGCAATGTCAAGAAGAAAAAAAGACACAGGAATGTCGGATCATTGGAAGATGGCCGTTGGGCAAACGTACTAAATAATGCATTCATTCTCTTCTTTGCTGCTTTGGATAACTGTTTAGTAGGAAGGAGTGCTCTCAGCTCTTTTAAGAAATGGGACTGTTGCCTGCAGGCCGTATAATAACTGCTTCCTCAAACAACACAAGAAGTAATGAATAGTTTATGAACTGTTGTGCTTCAGTTCCTGGTCAATACTAGACTGTTTAATGCCAGGCTCCAGTCGAGAGCTTTCCTAATTTCTTGTTTGCTTCTGAAGAAAGGCAAAAGGATAGGGGTTGCGCCTGCCAGGAGAGAACATAGGCCTGTTTCTCCACATGTGAAAAAGAGTGGCACATGGAGCGTGAAGCTTCAAAATGCTTGATCAGACCTCCTTTTTCCCCTAACTAGGTACAAACTGTTCTGAAAAGAAGGCAAGTTGAATCTTCTGGTCAGACTTACAATGGAAAGAAGGTCTTTTTTTCCAGATCTGGTGTTCCTCTCCAAAGGCACGTTTTCAAGGACTTTTGAGTTGGTCAGACAGTAATGTTGTATGTGCTTTCCTAAACGTATGGAGAAGGAATGATTAAGTGGAGTGAGGAATCATCTCCTGCATGTCGATATTTTTCCCCCAGAGTCTGCTAAAACTGCTCCCTTGAATTCTTGCACTGCATTAGGTAACAAAGGACCAGAGCTTTTTCCAAGGAAGGGTTTTAATCTCTCTTGTGATCCGTTTAGTGACCTCTTGAGGAGAGCTGTTCAGTTTACGTTGTGAAATTTTATTCTATGCTTTTGAAGAACTTAGGACATAATGAGCAGTGCTTCAGGTGTCTTTCTAATAAGGTTTTCCTAGTGTCAGCTAGACTGTGGCTTGTGGCATCATATAATTCAATACAGGGGAAAAGGACCAAGAAAAGAGGGACCCTTTTTACGAACTAGTGGCCTGAGAAGTTCATTGCTGCAAGCTGTTCCAGTAGGTAGCTGGGAGGGAGGAGCGTGGTTGCAATGGAGAAAAACTGTACAGGGTTGTGCTCTGAATCCATGTTTTCATCATCCTTAAAAATTGGTTTTGGCCTGATAGCAAGGAGAATCATATTAAATTCTCACGCTTCCCAAACTAATTTGGATCCTATGGCCTGTGGTCTAATGCAACACAAAAAACGGTTTTTCTCCGTTTTCATAGGCTACTCTGTAATGGTCAACAGCTTTATTTCAATAATTGGAGCAGTTTATTTTTGTCTAGGCAAAGTGGTGGTTCCTTGTATGGCCGATGTTTTGGATTGGTGTTCTTCTTTGGGTTTGGTGGGGTATGGTGAATATTTTTAAAGTGATGGACAGGAGGGGCAGAGTTGATGTTTCAGGGCTGATACGCCTGTGCTTTCTTTTGACGGGCAACTGTACTGTGTTCATAAACCCAAACCGTGTGCATTTCTACATGATGAGACGTTCACTGCTTAATTTACAAACTACACTGAAAAGAAGTCTCCTGTAGTGAGGCTTCCTTCTCAACTAAACTCAAGTATTTTTTTGCATCCTTTTGAGCTGAAAAGTGACAGCTTCCTTACCCGTTCAACTTTGAAGCAGTGGTGAACATTGGACAGGGGTCCTTCTCTGAGATATTCTGGAGCAATGGGTTGATCGCAAGCGGGTTTGGTTCTTTTAGTTTCTTCTCATCAACCACATAGGCACTCTGAAGCTGTCATAGGCTTGGACTTTGTGTTGAGCAGATACAAATGAGACTAGGTTAGAAATGCCTCTTTGAGTGACACTCAGAGGACATAGCGCAGGCTCTCAGGCTACAGCAGAGGTTAACTATTGCTGTGTTTTGACTGTAGAACTTGAATCTGTCTTTCATTTTTTGTGAACAGATTGACGACTCTTCTGCACCTATTTCTCTGGGCCAGCTTGCTAAGGTAGGTACATATTCTTGTCAAATCCTTAAAAAAAGAAGTGCTAGCTTCGTATTTTTAAACCTTATACCGTGATCTATAGGTGGATGACGGTTGGAATGTGAACAAAACTTCAATTGAATTTTTAGTAATTTAAAGTATTTATTTGAACTTTACAATGTGTGTCTATTTTGGTACTCTCCTGTAAAGAGGAGTTGCCCGTTTGGGAAGATCGAAGGGGAGTACCTTCTCAGCCTCAACATAATGCTGCAGTATTACTCATCTGCAAGACACAAAGAAGCAGCGCTTCGGAGTCCGTTTACCGTTTTTCATATGTTTTGTTAATTTTGCGTTGGAGACTAACACACTTTTTACAGAAGAATTGAATTGACTGTAAGTTATGGCCCTTTCAAGGGGGTTTGCAACAGGCAAAACAGAAGCGTTTCTGGAACACGGACAATTGCATGGCTATTTCTGACTTTCTAGTCTTTCTAGTTCTAGATGCATTCTGTGAACGCTGCACAATGTCATCAATTGCAGCATCTATACAGTGGACAGCACAATCTAATTTGTTTGAATGCAGACTGTGTAAATTGCGTCAATGTAGCTAACTGTCGAGAGGAATATGCCGATGCGCATGTGTGGCGTATCAGCAGATGGGCCCTTCTGAACCGGTTGTAATGCCCTGTGTTGCTATGGAACTGCTTGGTGGTTTTGCTCAAGCAGGTGTAACTTTGTTGGGGAAAGCACTAGTGATGGCCCTTTGGGAGAGGCGTAGTGCTAGCCAATTGAATTCCTAGTCTTCAAAGTTAGAAAGATCAGAGAAGGCAGGGCTTAATGCAGAGGAGCTGGTTCTTTCTTCTGAAAATACAGGCTGGAGTTCATTGCCGAGAAAGAGAAATCTCTTCCCACGGGTCACTTCTTCCCTCTCTTACTGCAGAAATTAAATTGTGTACATTGGGGGGAAAAAGATAAATTTGTTTGGAAGGCAGCCACCAAAAGAAATTGGTCTCCATTGGTGCTGTCTCTGAACGTGTCCTTGGTTCTGTAACTCCTGTGAAGTTTTACTCTGAAATGGGAAAACCTGTCCAAGTAGGGCACACATTGAAGCTTTGGAGAAAATTTAAGTATTTCAGAAAAAGACAGGAACATAGCATAAAGCAGCTCAAAACTGTTGCTTGCTCTGACCTCTTCAGCGCAGACTGGCTTAGCATGGAGGCAATGTGTTAGCAGGTTTCTGTTTTATTATTCCTATGTATGACATGCTCTATTTGAATTTTGGTCTGTTCCTGGTAATGTTTTGTGGGTTTTGGGTGTGTTTTGCAAACTGTTTGGGTTCAAACAAACGAGTCGAGTATCTGTAAAGTTTTCTGCAAATGTTAATGATTTCATAGATGTCGATCTGCATTATGTTACTGTTGAGAAAACACTGTGTATATGAAACAAGCATTTAATAGAAGGTTGAACGGGGTTGGTTGCTTTTGGGAGCGAATGCATCTAAAAAGAAAAGCAGGAGTGGTTGATCTGCATGATCGGTGCTTGAAGGTCCAGATCATTTACAGTCACTCCCTCAGGCCCTGCTTGTGTCTGGAGTGGTGTGTAATAAAAACATTTGAGCAAACACGACTTCATAAAAATCAGCTACCTTCAGTAATTCTGGATAAGGTTTATATTACGATTTGTGTGTTAAAAGGACACAGTCAACTGGACAAAATGGCAGGTTTTGCTTGCTGCAGTTAAATCACTGAATATGAAGAGGTTAGCGGGGGGGAACGTGCAGCTGGGACTGCCTACAGCACATCGTGGTCAAATTTCCACTGACAAGAATCTTTTGTCTTGCTGAGGGATTATAAAAAGCTTGATTCCTTTTAATGCTTCTGTGTCTGAAGCTGCATTTCAGCCAGCAAAACCAGCTTCCCCGACTCTTGTGTGTCCTTTTACTGCTGCAAAATGTAAATAATGGTACTTGCCTGCATCTTTCTCAATGAAATGTCCAGTGGCTGTCTTCTGCTTCCAATAGTCTGGGGCTTAAAAATCAGTTTAAAAGTACTGGAGAGTATAATTTTTCCTGCGCAGAGCTGCAGTCCGCTTGGAAGCACATTGGACTGGTTCCAGGAGTCTTTAGGTAAGGTACAAAGTGAGGCCAAGGTTTGGAGTGCCCAAGAAGGCTCTTTTCAAGTAGGTTCGCAGGCCCAGAAACCCCCTGCAGTGGTGTAAGGACTCCCCAGAGCATCTTCAGCACGGCTCTGTTTTCTATCAGCGGCTGTTTTCATGCAACCTCAGCCCGCGTTGTGCTGCTCTTTGCAGGATCGGGGGAGTGGTGTTGTCTTTGGCCGTGTGGGCTGAAATGTGTTTCTAATGTGTGTGTCCAATAATTGCCTGTTGAACAGACTGCCAATCTGGCTGACGCCAATGCGTCTGAAGAAGACAAAATCAGGGCTATGATGACCCAGTCCTGCCATGAGTATCATCCAGTCAAGTAAGTGTTGATAACGTCCAATCTGTTCTTTGAAGACTATGGAAAAATGGTAGAGATGTTTGTTTTAACAAGAGAGACACACGCATACCTTCTTCTTTTTTTCCCCAAAACCTTTTAGTTACATGAAGAAACCCTTGGGTCTGCCTCCACCATCATATACGTGCTTCCGTTGCGGACAAGCTGGCCACTATATAAAGAACTGCCCAACCAATGGGGTAAGATGGAGCGGGACTTCTGGTGTTCCTTGGGGTTTAATTTTTTTACCTTGGCAGTTCCCTAACAACTACGTGACTGCTCATCTTCAGAATTGTTTCTCTTGGGGTGAAATATAGAGGTTGTACGGCAATGTTGCAAAGCCCTTCAAAATTCAAGGGAAACCTGGAGTTGTAAATGTAAAATCTATTTTTTCCAGGTCGTAGGCATTAAATATGTCCATAGATCTTTCTCTGTGAACTTTCATGCATATTTCTATATATTCCAATATCATTGGAAATGTTTCTGGGTTTAACTCTTTTGAAGGACACTTCACAGTTTTTAGTATTTCCTATAAACCCAAGCTGTTTCTGTTGACCCCACCTGTTGAATATTTGCCTGTTTTAATGTCACAAGCCTCTGGGTGAGTATGCATGCCATTTAACATTGGTCCCTGGCTGTATATGCATGAGGTATGAACTGAACCTTCGTATACAGGTGGTGAATATAAGTTCCCCAGTGCCTGGCTCAGAGCACTGAACTGAGCTCGCCCTGGGAATTGCGCTTTGGAGGAGGAGCGGGTTTGTATGTCTTCTGAGTGGAGGGCGGGCTAAGGGATATTTCACCCTTAAGGAACCTGAAGTTAAGCCCAAGAGTGTCGACGGCGTTCAAAACACTGCTCAAGCCTTGGAACACCCTGGCTATATTCATTTAGGAGAATAAGTATTTTAGTCAAGCAACCCTATGTTAAGTAAAAGGAGAGGATTAAAGGCTTTTGCTGCTTAGAATAATGACGGAAATGTCATTTTAAGTGTGGGTCTTACGATGAGCTATGTTTGCCTTTCTTTTCTTAACAGGGCAAAAATGGTGAGTCTCTTCCCAGAATGAAAAGGAGCACGGGAATTCCACGGAGTTTCCTGATAGAGGTGGCAGATCCCAATACAAAGGGTGCTCTGCTAACCAGCACTGGGAAGTATGCAGTACCAGCTATTAATGCGTAAGTAGGGAATTCATTGGACTGACCAAAAAGCGAACGAGAGAAGCTGTGCGTAAATGTCTGAGTGGCCACGCAACCAAATCGGCCAGCCTCTGTAATTGCGGGGGAGGAAGCATTGTCGTTGTATCCGAACCTTAAAATCTGTGATACTTTCTAAGATTAAGACAGGGTGGCCCTACTGCTCATGGCCCTGGAAGCTGGTTAAACTTGTGCTGTGCTAAGAATCTGTATTTCTGCAAAATATTGCAGTAGTGTTGACAGTGGGAGTTGTTCTCTCTGAAAGGTCGTTTTGCTGCTGGTTTATCTTTCAAAGGCTTCTTGCAAAATTGAACCCATCGCCGTTGCACTGAGATTTCCTCCCCCTCTGGCTTTTATGCAAGCTCACGTGTGAAACAGGCTGAAGTTTCCCTGTTGCTATAAACTCAGAAAATCCTGCCGTGGGCTGACAAGAGGGGCTGTTATGAAATGCGCTTGGTAGCACTTCTGGTTTTCTGTCGTGGATCTCCTTTTGTAGAAGCTGTAACACAGGCTGCCCTTATTTGTAAAATGTAATTGCTCGGAGACTCACTTCATCCTGAGCCTGCAATTTACCTTTACCCGCTGGCAAAGGAGAGGTGGGATTCATTTCATTTGAGCTAATTTCTTAGTTGATCCAATGAGTGGGAGAGTTCTGCAGAAGGAAAATTGTTCCCCCCTCCCTCTTCTGGTGTTGTGCCTATAGAAAAGCAGTTGAAACGAGATGCCTACGTCTTAGAAGGCTAGTGTGGAGCGAGGAGAATTCCATCTCTTCTCTTCCTTTGATAAAATGCTACGCTTGGAAAAGTTTTCCTTTCGTCGTCTTTCACTTTTTTCTTTTTCCTTCCCCACCCCCCTCCAGGGAAGCTTATGCCAGAGGGAAGAAGGAAAAGCCGCCCTTTTTACCTGAGGAGCCGTCCGCCCCCTCCTCCTCCCATGATCCCGTTCCCGAGGAGCTGCTGTGTCTCCTTTGTAAAGAGACAATGACTGATGCGGTTGTCATTCCCTGCTGTAGAAACAGCTACTGTGACGAATGTAAGTGTTACTCCCATGTTTGTTAATCCCCAACATCAAATCTGATCTTCTGAAAGCAGAAATAGGAGATAACGGCATTACTTTGTTACCAGTTCGATTTAAGACTGAAGTATAGCCTGACTAGGAAAGGACTCTCTTTGGATTAAGGAAAAAGAAAAGGCAGAAAGCTTTTTCCCCTTTTTATGTAGCTCGTTAAATCTCTTTACACGCGTGTCGTGGTTTAACTCCAGCCGGCAACTAAGCACCACCCAGCCGCTTGCTCACTCCCCCGCGGTGGGATGGGGAGAGAATTGGAAGGGTAAAAGTGAGAAAGCTGGTGGGTTGAGATAAAGACAGTTTACCAGGTAAAGCAAAAGCCACGCACACAAGCAAAGCAACACAAGGAATTCATTCCCTCCTTCCCATGGGCAGGCAGGTGTTCAGCCATCCCCAGGAAAGCAGGGCTCCATCCCGCGTAACCGTTACCTGGGAAGACAAACGCCATCACTCCCCACATCCCCCCCTTCCTTCTTCTTCCCCCAGCTCTATATGCTGAGCATGACGCCGTACGGTGTGGGACAGCCCTTGGCTCAGCTGGGGTCAGCTGTCCCGGCTGTGTCTCCTTCCCACTTCTTGTGCCCCCCCGGCCTCCTCGCTGGTGGGGCGGTGTGAGAAGCAGAAAAGGCCTTGACTCTGTGTAAGCGCTGCTCAGCAATAAGGAAAACATCGCTGTGTTACCAACCCTGTTTCCAGCACAAATCCAAACCATAGCCCCCCACTAGCTACTATCAAGAAAATTAACTCTGTCCCAGCCCAAAGCAGCACAATACGGAAGGACGAGTCTGAGAAGAGTGCGTAACTGTGCAGGTGATCCCAGAATTAGATATTGACTGCATTTAGTTTGTCCACAGCCCTTTCTCTCCTACAGAATTTTATAGCCAGCTCTGGTGATTTGGTGTGGTCTGCAACAAACGGATAGTCAGGCATTGAATCCGCCGCCTTCTCCACGGGAGAGCTGGCTAAAACCTTCAGAACTCAAACCTCCTAATGTGTTGAAATGTGTTTTCTTCATTAGCCTTGAGGTTAGTGACTTCTCACTGCACTAGCCAGGGGAAAGAAGATCAGTCGGAACATCAAGGCCCAGCCTCCTCTACCTCTTCAGGTGTTACAAGAGTGCAGTATCAAACTGTATAGTTACTGGCTGCATATTGGAAATTTTTTACACTGTTGAACATTTATAGCTCCATGCTCTCAATTCAAGACCATATTCACCCATTAACCACACCCTTGTGTTTATAATTGATTAGACCCCCCAAATACTCCTTAGGTTGCCTAAAAGCTGTTTTGATGATTCTGATGATTCACAGGTATTAGAACAGCGTTACTGGACTCTGAGGAACACAGGTGCCCCACATGTCATCAAACAGACGTTTCTCCTGACGCTTTAGACGCCAACAAGTTCCTACGTCAGGTAACACGATGACTTTTACGTAAACTGTTGGTAAGAAAAAGTCTATTTTTCAAAAGCTGAAAGGGAAGAAGATATTCATTTACCTCTCCTTAAGCAAGGCTAAATGGAGTAAGGCTCAATTTACTTTTCAAGTACGTTACCTGTTGTGACAGAAGCTTACAACTCTTTAGAGACAATCCGGCAAATTCAGGTCACCCTTGTGTTTAACAGGCTTGTCTCACTTTCACATTCAGGGCTAACACTGGAGTACTTTAACTACAGCTACTCTGAGTTGCCAGTCATGAATGTCAGTGTTCAATGGGATGTGTTCAGACATCTGGATGTTGCTTTCTTTTAGGACTGATAGCATTTACAGGAATACCCAAGGAATTTTACTCCGTGCAGGCTTTTGTTCGTCTGTCTACTGAAGTTTCTTATGAACTTTTTGTAAATGCTTTCCTGCCTCTAGGCTGTGAACAACTTCAGAAATGGGACTGGCTACACAGAAGGGCTCCATAAGCAGATTCAGCAGCAGCAGCAGCAGCAGCAGCCGCCACCGCCTCCACCTCCACCACCACTCCTGAGGTAAACAACAGCTTGCAACCTGCAGCCTCTGCTCTGGCCAACAATTTCCAGCCAGCGGGAGCCACTCCTGAGTCCATTGGCTTCTCTGGCTTCTCATTCTGTTGGTGCTTTGTCATCGTTGGCCCCTGGTCAGTCATCTGGGGCAGCTGGGCTGCCAGGAAATCCGCCTTCTGTCCTTGTCTCTGATCTCCCTCCAGCAGTGTCCCTCTCTCTCCGTGCTGAAAAGCCAGGTGGACCTTTTTGGTAAGGAAATCTGTAGATCAGCACGAATATAAAAGACACCAAGATGCTGAAGTTCCTTGAGCTTCTCAGCTAGCGATTTCTCTATCATTAGTGACAGTTGCAGAGAACTGTGGAAGTTCTGGGTTTGGTTTTTACTTTGAATGAGGACACTTGAATAATTTGGAAGCGTGCCTCATGCAAGAATTTTCTCAGAAGTATTTTTGCTTGGTTCTCTTATCAGTCATTCAGTATGCGTTGCCCCTGAAAGAGGCACTTTTGTTCCCCAGGAGCCCTTGGAGTTTAAGTGGCTAGCAATTCCTAAAGTAACCATTGGGTTATGTCAAAGCTTCTGGAGTGCATTCATTTCTCTTTAGGACTGAGGAAATAATCGTTTCGTGCAAAGTGAAAAAGCCCAAGGAGAGGTAAAACTGACCAGGTGTTTTGGCATTATTTTTTTCTACAGTATTTCTATCATCGGTATTATAAGCCAGAGTCATTCGCAGTAATGCCGTGTAGTCAGCGCCGCAGGCAGATTTGGATAATAAACATTGAAACGGTGTAAATGTGAAGTCTTTACAAACATTTACCAACAAAGTCTAAGTTGGCAAGCCAGTGAAGTGGTCTGAAAGTACATGGAAAATCTGTACTGTTGTTGAGGGCTTCTGTCCTTTCAATGTTGTGCCTGGAATGCAAATAGCCACTCTGTCCAGAAGACTGTCAGGCGCAGCTGTAGCAGTGACTACAAAGGTCCCAAGTCAAAAGAACCTCTAAGGCAGCCTCTGAGCCAGCACATAAACGTTTCCCAAGAGAATTTCAGTTCTCGCATCTGCCACGACTGAGAGTCAGTGTCTGGGCTATACGTACGCCAATCCTTTCATGTGCAGCCAGCTTACTAAACTATTTTTCCAGTGAGCCCTGGCAGCCAAGAGGGCAAACTGCATCCTGGGATGCATCAAAGGCAGGAGAAGCAGCCAGTGAGAAGAGGTCATTATCCTGCTGTATTCAGCGCTGGGGCGGCCTCCCCTTGAACACGGTGTGCAGTTCTGGGCCCCAGAATTGAAGAAGGAGGTGAAGGTCCTTGAGTGCGTCCAGAGGAGGGCAAGAGAGCTGGTGAAAGGGCTGGGAGGAATGTCCTCTGAGGAGCGGCTGAGGACTCTGGGTTTGTCCAGTTTGGAGAAGAGGAGGCGGAGGGGCCACCTCATTGCTCTCTGCAGCTTGCTGCGGAGGGGACGTGGCGAGGGAGGTGCTGATCTCTTCTCGGTGGGACCCAGTGATAGGACGTGTGGGAATGGTTCCAAGCTGCGCCAGGGGAGGCTTAGACTGGACATGAGGAAGCCTTTCTTTACCGAGAGGTTGTTCAAACCCTGGAACGGGCTTCCTGGAGAGGTGGTCGATGCCCCAAGCCTGTCAGTGTTGGAGAGGGATTTGGACAATGCCCTTAATACCATGCTTTAACTTGGCCAGCCCTGACTTGGTCAGGCAGTCAGAGCAGGTGATCGTTGTGGGTCCCTTCCAACTGAAATAGTCTAGTCTCTTCTGTTCTATTTCTCCTTAAATGCCACTAGTCCAAACAGCCTTCTCGTCAGTGCTTCATTTGGAATCGGCCAACTTCCCATTTGGAAACCTGGAGAAGATTAGTTTTTCATTTTTTTTCCCCATTTACAACAGTCAGCCTTTTCTCACTTTGGACTTTGTATTTCAAGTAGCACTTCAAAACACTGTTTGAATAATAAAAATTTGGGTTTTTTTGTAGTGATGCCGATACTGTTCTACCTCCTGCTGCGCTGGTGAGTGCTGCTGGGCTTTCTAAATCTCCCTTTCAGTCAGTCAGCAGTTTGGTGGAAGAGAAGGTAAATTTTATTTCAACATGTGCAGTGCTGCTTGTGTTTTAGCAGAGCTTCTTTTCCAACTGTTTGCATTTCTTCACAAGGGCTATCAGGTTCCTGGAGTAAGACAACCGGCGTTACCAAGTCTTCTGGGCCCCCAAGGACCCTCAATACACACAACTGGTAAGCAACTAGAACTTGAGAATTTCTTTTCAAAACTTATCTTCAGATCATCTGAATGGGGTTTTTTTCTTTTTCCTCTCTCCACACCAAAAGGTCATCCCAGGAGAGCCAGCCCAGTTCGCTCAGCAGCTGGCAGACCAGGCTGGGAGCGGTAAGTATGCCACAGAAATTCCACATATTCCGAATTGTAACCTGTTAAACGAGGCCATAACACCTAAGTTATACAACAGCTGATTTCTAATGGAATAAGTGTGCACAGATAGTTGTGGAGAATCCAAGTGGTAATTCATTTGTAAATGGCTTCATTTGAATTGGCTTTAACAAAGGGGATCTGTGCTTGCAGTAAGAGTATTTAAAAGAAAACTCCAGCAGATGATTGAGAAGAGGACTCTGGAAAATGAACACTTTGTGAGGAAACCATAATTACCTATAAAAATGAAATAGGATTAAAGGGTGAGGTGGAAAGCCACCCTTTTGATCCCTGGCTGAATAGGGCTGGAGAAATTGATTTCCCCATAGAAATCTGCCTCCAACCTTCTTTTTTACCAACCTAGTTGATACTGATTGAGCAAATTATTGGAAAAGTCAACGCTGTTTTGTGTTATTTATGACAATTTTGAATGTCTTCAATTTAGTCCTCTCAAATAGCCAAGCTGCTTTCTCTCAGTTGGAGAGAGAGAGGAGTCTGCTTTCTCTATTAGTGCAGTGTCAAGTTAGTCCTTCCTTTTGGTACACATTTGTTATAGATAGATTGTAAGGGGGCATTGTGTTCATAATACCTTAAAGATAAATAAAAGCAAAACCCAGGATCCCTCCCACAGATTGTCTACAATCTCAAATTCAGTAAGCAAGAAAATAACGATTCAGGGACAAAAGCAGGCCAAACACATCCTCATGAGGCAACAACATAGGAGGCTTATGTGGAAGAAGTTAAAAGAAGTTGGAGAGAAGATGAGTTCATATTTGTGCAGTGCTTTGAAGATCAGAAGTGTGAAGTATTGACCATATCAAGGAGTGGCAGAGGAGCGGTGGGCGCTTGGCCCAGGGGAGATGGGAGTCTCTTTTAAGCCTGGGCAGCCTCCATCCGCAGTCGCAAGGCTGAGTCTAAGGAGAGAAGAGTGAGGGAAGCGTTGGGGCTGGGGATGTGGAAGGCGAGTGTGAGGATCAAGAAATGAGGGCAGTCTCAAATGAACAGAGAGCAGGGAGAGAAAGGCTTAAGTTGAGAACAAGAAGCGCTCGCCACCGTGCTCCCGCTTCCTTCGCTTTCCTCTTTAAAATTGGGGCCGAGTGTAACAAAGAGTGACACATGTTTTTGGGTTTCTTTAGAAGTTCAACTCGAGGACGCCCGCCTAGCGAACGTACCCAAAGGACTCAGGCCCCAGCACTCCCACCATCAGTAGCCATCTTTGTGCCTGTGCCTCCACCTCCCTTGCATCCTCCACCACCCCATGCCCTTCCTCTCCCACCGTGGGCACCACCCCCCCAGTTGCCTCCTCAGTTTCCCCCTGGTCAGCCTCCAGCTGCTGGGTGCCCTGCCCCCCCTCCAGGATATCCCCCAGCTCCTGCCAACAGGTCGCCAGCTTGGGTACCAACAGCAGGACCAACGGCTCCTTCAAATACCATCCCAACGACACAAGCACCTCCTTTACCTAGGGAGGAGTTTGACAGAGAACAACAGAGACCTAAAGAGGAGTAAGTATTTGGCTCAATGAAGTTGCGTTGGTTTTCATTTTTGTATCTCTTTCGATAGTATATCGGGCTGCACTTACACTAAAGTGCATCTGACATAAGCAAAAATGACCTAGTGTTTTTTGCCATATTCTTTTTCATTGCAGGTGCTAACCATGCAGAACTAAACCCAGACAAATGTCATTCTAAAGCTTTCCCTGAAACTTCTAGGCATTCGAAACTGGCTTTGCTTAACTAGGATGTTCACTTTTTCAATTTGCATGCAGTATACATTTTCTGCTGTCGGCCAGGGTTTGTTTCTTGATGTCTTTTTGTAATCAAGGTCAAACTATCACTGTAATCAAGGTCAAACTTCTTTTAACAGGGAGAAGAAAAAGTCCAAGTGTGATGAGTTTACAAAGGATTTTGGTAAAGAACTGATGGAATATAAGAAGATGCAAAAGGAGCGTAGGCGATCGTTTTCCAGGTAACTGCTTTACACGTCCGTAATGGAGAAGCGGGTTGTCTAGAAGAATCAGGAGGAGTTCGACTCCACCTCTCCATCGTCAGATGGATTGGACGAGTCAAGGGATCCGCAGCGACAGGAGTTTCCTATGTAGGTTCCTCGCTCCAATGTGGCCGAGATTACAGTTGACTGATAGTTATAATTTGGCAGCAGTTGTGAAGGAACAGGCGTCTCTTTTCCTAAAGCTTCTCTGCAATGACATCCTTCACCTCCCGACAGCCGCGAGGGGCTAGAAACTGAATAGGTGTAGTTGCTGGATTTTCTGCGTCTCCGTCTTCTGAGTGTAACCATTACCTCAAAGCACTTGAGAAGAGAGAGATATGTGAGAGAAATTGTCTTCCTTTCCTCTTTCGCTTACCTCATGTGGATAGAGAGATTTTGAGCTGGACTGCCAACTGGGGGCTTTCACTAGTGTTTTGTTGACATGGTTGAATTTTTCTTAGGAATTAAAAGATCAGTCTTGTTTTAAGGAAATCTGCAATTGGTGAAGGACTTTGAGAGGAGGAATGAACCTATGTGGAATAATGTGAGATGGTTCTTTAAAAGATAATACAAGAAAAACTTGTGAAGACAAAACTCAGGGTAGCTGATGTTTTCCCTCCCCCAAAATCGCCTGGGCGGGAGTCTGAATTACTGCATTACTCTGTTAGTAACGCAGTAGGTAAGCAGAAACTTTTACGTATGATCAAGTGCTTCAATTTGCAGTAGCATTATGTCAGCAGCTGAAAGCAGCTTTGGCATTAGCCTGTGGAGAGGAAAAAAAAAACAAACCAGATTTGGGAGGAAAATACTGGGGAGAGTGACTGTTTTCAGTTAACTTCATTTTCTTTGTGTGTTGTATTTTCTTTAAGGTCCAAGTCTCCCTACAGTGCTTCATCTTACTCGAGAAGTTATTATACATACTCCAAGTCAAGATCAGGTTCTTCCCGCTCTCGCTCCTACTCTCGATCCTTTAGTCGTTCCCATTCTCGTTCCTGCTCACGATCACCACGGTATTCAAGAAGAGGCAAAGGGAAGAGCCATAAATATCGTTCTAGGTCAAGGTCACGGGGTTATCACCATTCAAGGTTAAGAAGATACCGTTCACGATCAAGGTCTCCAGTATTTAGAGGCCACTCTCCCACTAAACGGACCGTACCTCGAGGGGAAGGAGGAAGGGAGCATTTTAACAGATACAGAGAAGTTCCTCCACATGATATGAAAGCTTGCTATGGCAGATCTGTTGACTTGAGAGATCCATTTGAAAAGGAAAGAGACAGAGAATGGGAAAGGAACTCTAGAGAACGGTACGAAAAGTTTCACAAGAGCTTTGCTGTTGGCACTCAACCTCCGCCTCCAGTAAACAGGGGGAACTTTTCTCCGGATAGGTTTGGTCCGCCTGGGACCAGACGAGAGAATTTGCCACATGCTTGGGGACGCAGGGAGGATTATCCTGGTGGGCAGAGCCACAGAAATCGTAATAGAGCTGGCAATTACTCTGGAAAACCTTCTGGAAGAGAGAGCCGTAACATCAGAGATGCTACAAAATCCAAAGAGCAGGAGGTGGAACATCCACTGGGAGATGGCCAAGGAAATAAAGAGAGAAACCCCCAGAAGAGAAGAAAAGGGGATGAGAACGAAGGATTTCCCAAAGCTGAGTTGTTAGAAGGTGCGAGGAAAGCCAAAGAGCCAGTTCCAGCAGCAGATGTTGAAACGGACTCCCTGTTCATGCTCCCAAGCCGAGATGATGCCACCCCTGTGAGAGATGAGCCTATGGAAGCAGATTCTGTTGCTTTCAAACCGGTATCTGAAAAGGAGAAAGAAGAGAAGGAGAAGGCAAAAGCAAAAATAGACAAGACAAAGCGGAAAGCAGAAGTGGCTGTTCTGCCTAAGAAAGACAGTCTAATCAAACCAGCTAAAGCTTCCCAAGAGGAGGTGGACACCGATCGTGAAGAATCTCCTGGAATGGAACCTGCTGTGAAAAAAGTGAAGGAGGAGTTGCCAAAGAGAGACAACGTTAAAACCTCTTCCTCTCAAAAGGCTGAGAAGGCTCTTGGTTCCCCACGGAAAGTTCAGCCCAAAGTTACCAAAGATCACCCAGAAACCAGAGCAGCCAAGGAGGAAACGGCAAAGAAAGACCATCGAAAAGAAAGCAAGTCGGAGAAGCCCTCCAACAGAGAGGGCAAGTCAAAAACACCTGCTGAAAAAAGCAAGCCCTCTGATGCAAAACCTGAGCAAAGAAAAAGAAAAGTAGATGAAAAGGTTGCTGCAGAACATGAAGCGCCTTCCCTAAAGGCCTCTAAACCCGAAGCTGCTGAATCGAAAAGACCACCAAAGGGGAAGACTGAGCCTGATGGTGAAAAAGGAGAGCAAACTCCAGAAGAGGATAAACCTGCTTTTCTTGACAGCCCCGCCAAAAAGATTAAACTTAACCAAGAAACTGGCAAAAAGGTTGTGAGTGGAGAAAATGTGCTACCTGCAAAAGAACCTGTTGAGAAACCTGAGCCGAACAGCAGCAAAGTTAAACAAGAAAAAGCAAAGGGAAAAGTGAGAAGCAAAGTAACGGCAGCTGATGGATCTAGTGCAACTCCAGTAGATTGCACCAGGTTCCTAATCTTTTATTTTCTTTTCTTTCTTTCCTCCCTCCCCGCCGCAAACAAATGTAAAAGTCTTTAGGGTGACTAATGAAAGGAACAGCTAAATCTGTGCTCAATGAGTGAATAATCTGTGATCTTTCCTGCTAAGCTGTACTTGGGTCAAAATCCAATTTTGTGAAAGAAAACAAGCAGTCTGTACTGCCCAGACAGCTAATAAGGTTAATTCATTGAGGACGTGTTTGACCCTTACTTTGGGGACTTTTCCCCCCCTTCTTATTCATTATATGTTGACTCTTTGAGGAGTCCCCTCTAGGTCTTCCTTCAGATCCAGCTTACTGCTAAAGGCAAGGATAACAGACATGTCTATACCAGGCAATATTTTGCCTTTTTAAAATTGCAAGGTGCTGTAATGATCTACTTTTGTCAGCATGAGATGAAAGGATACCTTGCAGAAATAGCAGCTTGGTTGCCAATATCTTGTACTGCTTTGAGCTTTGAGCACAGTGCCGTCTTGACACAGCTACACTGCTTCCAGCTCAGTGCCAACTCTTTTGGCACTTACCTTGGACATCTCTCTTCCCTATTCCATCGTGTGACATGGGAAAAGAAGAAAAGTGATCTAGTGTGAAGCTGTTATTACGTACATTTCAGCGTCTAAAGAAGCAGGACAGCGCAAACTCAAACCATTTCAGACGTCCCTGGAGACTTAAGATCGTGTCTTGATATTCTAAAAAGCTTTTAAAATGTACATTTTTCTGAAGAAGAACACTGGGACGTGAGAATAAAACTGTGGTTGTGTATACCTCTCCCTAATTGCTTGCTTAGATGTTGAAACAAGAATGTATACCTAGTTTATCTAGCATTGGTAGAAGCAGGACATGAAGGAATTCCCAGGTCAGACAGTCCCCAGTCTGATAATCTCGTGTCTTTGTTAATTAAATGGAGAGTAGGAAGATACTAAATTAATTGATTGCTCCTAGTCTTAGCTAGTGGACTCATCCTTTCTCTCGTCTGTTCCCTTAATGGAACATCTTTTGAAAAAATACGGAAGATTTAGAATGGGAACAAAAGCTGTTTTCTAAACTGTTAGAAAAGATGGCGGCGCGTATATCTCACCCATGGTTAATGTCAGCTTTTTTCCTCTTAGCACTAGTTCTACTGGAGGAAGCCCCGTTAGAAAGACTGAAGAAAAGCCAGACACAAAACGAACTGTCATTAAGACCATGGAGGAGTATCATCATGATATCACAGCCCCTGAGGAAGACATCGTTATGATGATCCAGGTCCCTCAGTCAAAGTGGGATAAGGACGACTTTGAGTCTGAAGAGGAAGACATTCAATCTACCCAGGTGCTCGCAACCGTAGGAAAACCTGCTAATGTTATACAAAATGCGAGTGCTAAGCCACCAAACCCAGTAAAACAGAGTGAAAAAGAGACGGAGCCTTTGAAGGAAAGACAGAAAACTAGAAAAGAGGTGAGTTATGAAAGCTCCCAGCATGACGCAAAAAGTTCAAAAAGTTCGATGTCAAACGAAGAAGGAAAAAGCAAAGACCGGGATCATTCTTTGTCAGACAAAGACACCTCTGAGAAGAGAAAGAGCAGTGTTCTGCAAGAAAAAGACCCCTCAGAACGTGCAACCGAGCAAGGAGATGGAAAAAGTATTTCCCAATCTTCTGAAGACGGCAGATTTTCAGAGAAGCCTGATACTGGCCATGGATCCGCTGCTAAAGACTTTCCTCCTAACCAAGACAAAACTTCTGACCGTGATGGCGAGAGAGATTATTCTAGTTCCAAGCGTAGAGATGAAAAGAGTGAATTAGCAAGGAGAAGAGAGTCCCCTTCTCAAAACAGAGAAACTACGTCAGTCCAGAAGAGTAAGCCGAGAGACGAAGGAGCAGAGCTGTGCGAAAAGTGCACTGGGGACGCCAAAAGGAGCAGCTGCAGCCCTCCGCCTGAGCGGCAGCAGTCTGATCCCAAAGCTGCTCACGATTCCAAGCGTACGCTGGAGGAACCCAAACCTCCAGATCAAAATGCAGGAGAAGAGAAAGAGAAGCACGTACCAGAAGTAAAGAGCAATGAAGAGCAAGAGCCAGGCGGTAATAAAGCACCTTGGAGGGAGGAATCGCCAGCTGTAAAACATGAGAAAGAGAAGGTGACTGGACAAAACAATCAAAGTGTTGCCCAGCCTAAGCCTCAGGTAAGCAGCTCCTCGCCGCTCTCTGCTGATCGAACGCGAGAGACTGATGAGGCTGCGTTTGTACCAGACTGCAATGAAAGTGACAAGGAGAGTAATGTATCTGCAAAAGGCGAGGAAGCAGCAGGGAAAACTCGTGACGACCCAAAGGAAAAGGCTGTTGATAAGGTGAAAGAGGATACAGCAGCACCTGCTGCAGCTGACCGGCCTGAAGCAAGGCGAGGTCCAAGGCAAAGCAGTCCCAGCGTTAGGGGCAGCCGTAGCCAAAGCCCTTCTGAGAGTCAGACTGGAGGCCACAGGAGCGGTGCCAGCTCAGGAGAGAGGCAAGACAGCAAGAAAAAGAAGAAGAAAAAGGAGAAGAAGAAGGACAAGAAGCAGAAGAAACACAAGAAGCAGAAGAAACACATTGGACATGAAAGGGAATTGGAAAAGAGCCACAAACACAAAGACAAGAAGAACAAATGGAAGAAGAGCAAAGACAAGGAGCAAGATGACCAAAAAGTGAAATCTGTCCCTACACAGAATGACAGATAATGAAAAAAGACTTAATTCCCCAGTCATCTGTATTAAATTTTGTTAAAATGTGCACGAATTCAAGCATTGCAAATGATGACATGAAAGACCCTGCGTTGCACTGCCACTGGATTGTTTGATTTTTACATTGGAGCTTTAAAAAGCGAACATTTTGTACAGAATTGTGAGTTGTGACCACGTCACATGAAAGGTGTTGCTGGGGCATCTGATTTTTAACCACCGTGAATTAGTTTGGCTGGAGTTTTCTGTCCTGAAAATTTTCCCAGTTGAATTTTCTTTTAATTGCCTGGCAGAAGCAGCTGGTATCAGTTATAAAAGATCAGCAGAAGGATTTGCAGAATACATTGCAGCCTTGTTATGTCACTTCTTGATTACAATAAAACGTTTTCAGTAAACTAGCCGGTGTGATGAGCTTTTCAGTGATAGCTGAACGTCAGCAGAGCAAAGCCTGGTGACAGAAAACAGCCACCAGTAAAAGCTTGCTGGTAGCTGACACGTATGAAAAATAACATCCACGGGTTTCATTTTGCAAAGAGCGGCAGGACTTTCGGTCTTCTGAACGGATGCCACGTGGGGAGGCGCTGCCGAGAGGTAAGCCAGCAAAGGGGAAAAGAATTGGAAGGTATTTACATATTTGTATGCAAAACCCTTTCCTTCCAAGAGGAAAACCACAGCCAAGTTTTCTGAAATGCAACCAGAAACGGAGAGCTAAAGCAGCCAAGACTGAATTAACCGAATGAACCACTCAAGGGTGCCTTCAAGTTAGGGGTCCAGCTTCGAGCTGGGGGTCCAGCTCCGACCCACCCCTGACCCCGAGGTGTCACCAAGGGTCTGCAGACATCAAGGAGAGCAACGGGGCTGGACCAGGCTGTGAAGCCTGGGCTGCTCCGATCCTGGCAAGGGGATCGATGCGGCCTGCAGCCCAGGCAAATCCTGCCCGTCCGTGATGGGTGTGCTCAGCCCCTTGACCAGACTGGCGGTGTTTTGGGGCAGGCTCTGGAAGAGGGAAAGGCCTGAGCCATGGCCAGGCTGTGAACTCCTCCCGTTTCAATCTGTTCTCTGAAAACCCACAAAGGAGCAGAGGGGCACAGTGAGCGTTGATGCCTATGAGCTTGGAACACCAGTCATGCGATGGGCACAGGAATAGCGTGTGGCTTTTCCAAGCCTCACTTACCAAGGAACAAAGAACGTTGTGGGTACAAAGAGTTGCCTCCATACCTTTTCCATCGCATGTAATTTGACTACGAGCCAACCACTGTATCCTATAAATATGACAGGGTAAGTGGGCCGCCTTTGATCTCTCCCTGCTGGCAGCGTGGCTGCATGGCGGTGATCTCCCCTTGAGCTGGGACATCCCGCAAGGCTGCTCCTCGAGGCAGAGAGACCTTTTAGAATCATAGAAGCACAGAATCGTTAGGGTTGGAAAAGACCCTTAAGATCATTGAGTCCAACCGTTAACCTATCACTGCCAAGCCCAGCACTAAACCATGTCCTCAAGCACCACATCCACCCGTCTTTTAAATACCTCCAGGGGTGGGGACTCAACCACTTTTACCAACGACAGATCTTTGGTAAGCGACCGATATCGTGCATAACCTTGTCGTACGGTAACTTTGATTTTGTCTTGGTAACTTTAATTGCAGGCTGAATTGATGCTAATGAAACATTACATAAACTTTGCATGTACAATCCTTTAGACATAAAGTGTTGACCAAGTCTGAGACTAGGTTTGGACCCAGCTGCACCTAGTCTCCTCTCTGAGGAAGGAGTTTAGAAAGCCAGGGGGTCCACTCTGAACCTCGTGACTCTCCAGGAGGGTCCTCCTTACCCTTTTGTGTCCCCGGTCTCTCTGTGAATCAGTCTCACTCGAGTGTAACTCAGTTTTCCTTTCTAGGATTCTTCCATGCAGTAATTAATAGAGTGAACCTCGCCATCGAACTTTGTCGAGTCAAAGTTTTACAACATCATATTGTCGTGGTTTAACCCCAGCCAGCAACTAAGCACCATGCAGCCGCTCGCTCACTCCCCACCAGTGGGATGGGGGAGAGAAGCAGAAGGGTAAAAGTAAGAAAACTCGTGGGTTGAGATAAGAACAGTTTAATAACTGAAGTAAAATAAATTAGAACAGTTAAACAGGCAAAGCAAAAACCGTGCACGCAAACAAGGCAGCACAAGGAATTCATTCCCTCCTTCCCATGGGCAGGGAGGTGTTCAGCCATCCCCAGGAAAGCAGGGCTCCATCACGTTAAGGGTTACTTGGGAAGACAAACACCATCACGCCCAATGTCCCCCCCTTCCTTCTTCTTCCCCCAGCTTATATACTGAGCATGACGTCACATGGTATGGAATAGCCCTTGGGCCAGACTGGGTCAGCCCCCCTGGCTGTGCCCCCTCCCAGCTTCTTGTGCACCCGGCAGAGCAGGGGAAGCTGAAAAGTCTTTGACCAGCCTGAGCGCCACTTAGCACCTATTTAGCAACAGCTTAGCACTACTTAGCAAGAACCAAAGCATCAGTGTATCATCGACATTGTTCTCATCCTAAACCCAAAACACAGCCCCCTACCCGCTACCAAGACAAAAATTAACTCTATCCCAGCTGAAACCAGGACAATATCCACCCCTTATTCCATACCATTTACATCATGCTCGGGTCCCACATTATCCAATACATCCTCTTTAACCAGCACCCCTGTTGTCCCAAAAATGGTCATTGAGCTCATTTAGTCCATGACTTTGGGCTCTATCTGTGATAGTGGTCACTCAGGACAGGAGAGGTGGTGTGTTGCGTGGAGTTACTGGGCACCAAAGCCAGCTCAGGTCAGGTCACTGCTGCACTTGCACTGCTTCTTGTAAGGCTTCTCCTCCATTGGTTCAGGTGGTTCCTGCTATGGTAATTCCTATAACATGCAACTCAGATCATGGGTTACAACAATTGAAAGGTATTTCCATCACAATCTCCACCCCTGGCCCCTTTAGGCCAGGTTTAACATTGCAATGAACTCCTCCCCTTACTCCTAGCCTGGCTAGCAACAAGGGGTTCCTGCTAGAGTAATTCCCGTAACATGCAACTCAAATCCCGGGTCACAACAATTTAAAGGTATTTCCATTACAGTCTCCACCCCTGGCCCCTTTGGGCCAGGTTATAGGGTTTAACACTGCAATGGAGTCCTCCCCTTGCCCCTGCTCCGGCGTGGGGTCCCTCCCACGGCACAGTCCTCCATGAACTTCTCTAACGCGAGTCCTTCCCACGGGCTGCAGTTCTTCACGAACTGCTCCAGCGTGGGTCCCCCCCAGGGTCACAAGTCCTGCCAGCAAACCTGCTCCAGCGTGGGCTCTTCTCTCCACGGGTCCACAGGTCCTTCCAGGAGCCTGCTCCAGCGCAGGCTTCCCATAGGGTCACAGCCTCCTTCGGGCATCCTCCTGCTCCAGCATGGGCTCCTCCATGGGCTGCAGGTGGATCTCTGCTCCACTCTTAACTTCCATGGGCTGCTCTGACATGGGATTATCCACGTCCACAGACACTTTGGGGTGTCGTGCTCCTGCAGGGACTCGTCCACAGGTCACAGTCCCTTCGACTCAAGTTCACACTGGAGTTCCAGCCTGTCCAGTACAGCAGCACAGAAAGACAGCAGCCATGCCCTGGCCATCTGCCAGCCCAGGCACGTGGCCACTGCTGTTATCAAAACGTTCCCAGGCACAGCACAGTAAGATGATAAGCAGTACAGCAAGCAGAAAAAGCAGCCACTAACGAGCACTAGAGGCTAACATAGAGTAAGACAAGCAAGCCCCATGGCAAGCACAGAAGCGTGCCGATTAACAGCTAAACAGCAATAACAGCTATAAATTCGAACTAGCGCATTCCAATTAAATCTGTTGTTATCTTGAACCCTTCGAGCCACACATTGGGCACCAAAAAGGACTGTCGTGGTTTAACCCCAGCCACCATGACGTCACATGGTATGGAATAGCCCTTGGGCCAGTCTGGGTCAGCACACCACCCCCTCCACCCCTGGCTGTGCCCCCTCCCAGCTTCTTGTGCACCCGGCAGAGCAGGGGAAGCTGAAAAGTCTTTGACCAGCCTGAGCGCCACTTAGCACCTATTTAGCAACAGCTTAGCACTACTTAGCAAGAACCAAAGCATCAGTGTATCATCGACATTGTTCTCATCCTAAACCCAAAACACAGCCCCATACCGGCTACCAAGACGAAAATTAACTCTATCCCTGCTGAAAACAGGACAACTGACTACTCACCCTTGGGATGCCAGCTGGGATCCAGCCCTGGATCCCTCCGAGGAGCTGGAAAAGCCCATCCTGTGGCCACGTCTGCAACCAAACACCCACGAGAAGTTACCATCACATGCTCTGATCTGTATCATCATAACTGAATAGCAGAACATACAAGGGGATCACGTAATGACACGGCACACACGCGCAGCTCTGTATTCTCACACCTGCAGAGGCGCCTGGCTGACTTTGGACTTTGGGCTGGCAGCTCTCAAAGGCAGTAAAAAGCCACGACGCACCCACGCGACCTGCCTGCGGGTCAGCCCTGGCACCCAGCCGGGAAGCTGGATAACCACTGCCTGCAGCCACGTCTGGAAACGAGCACAGGACAGAGCAGCGCCTCTGCAATATTTCAATATACTCCTTCAGACCTGAATGACGGTGAATGCAATTCAAACACAGGGCTACTCGAGAGCAATCCTCTCTCCCTTCCACTCAGGAGCATCTTGCAAGCATTTCCCGGGTGCCTGCAGTGGCCACTAACCAGGCACGGAGCTGTCGGGAGAAAGGACTCCCTGGAGCTCACGCCAGCTCTCAACTCAACCCCAAGGTGCCTGCTGGCTTTGCAGCGGGCACTGGAACCAGTGCAGGGGCGGAGCAGCTGGCAAAGACAGCTTTGCAAGGCAGAGCGCCCCGGGGTACATCACTGAGCCGCACCCATTCCCTCTCTGCTCTTCTGCGTGCCCAAGCAGCAGGCAAGAAAGCAGTAAGCTAATTTTCACATGAACAGAAAATTAAAATGTAAACGCTCATTCCTTCAAGGGCCTCACCTGTGGGATCGCCCCGAGGCTCACGGACAGGCTCAAGTCGGGAATTCAAGTAGCCACTGCCTACAGGCACAGCTGTAATCAAGCTGATCATTCACACTTCTTGTAGAGAAGAGCCTGCTGGCCACTGGGAGGCTGAACTATCACAACAAGATATTAACAAATAACAAACCAACCATTAACAAACACAAAACGCCAATAACAAAGCAAGACTGAATCCTTACCTCTGGGATTCCCCCCAGGCCCAGGAACAGGATTCCACCGAGTGTCCTGATCAACATGGACTGCAGGAACCAAAGAGGTAATCGAACACAGGTGAGGAGAGTTTCCATTGCATGTTGTGATCTACTGCTTCCTTAGGCACCTGCAGGGACTGGAAGGGGCTGAGGTAATGACACAGGACACAGACAGAGGTGTAGGTTGCCAGGGAATTACTGAACCTGCACACTACTGCATTTCCCTCTTCTACACGAGTGTGGAAGGAGCACAAGTGGAGAAGGGTGGACCCATTTTGGGAGGCAACGTGGCTTACAGGAATGCACAGGCACTGAGGCCTTGCTTCCCAGAAACCAATCAGGATCAAAAGCTCCGTACGAAGACTGCATCAAAAAGCCAATTTCAAGTGCCTCGACTTGCTACTATTTTTGTCAGGCAGCATTCCAGCAAGAAACTAGCTTTTCCCACTAGTTTTGCTACAGCTTCATTACCTTTAAAGACACCACTTCTTACCTCTGCTGCTCCAATACAGCCTCATAGCCCACCAAAATCACACTGCGGGTAGGAAACCTTCACTGCACAAAGATGGGCACGCTATGGGAATACGTTACTCTCAAAACACAGACTTTCAGCCACTCTGGCTTACCAAAGTTCAGGCAGTGTTAGAAAACAGCAACAAAAAAGCAGGGTTCTTATTCACATTTTGTGGAATTATATCAGCTGTTCAACATTAAGTCCAACTCCAGTCTGAACCCCAGAATAAGAAATGCCTTCTTAAAATCTCCAGGAAAAGGAAGGGCTTGGAAGTGGCAAGATGAGAAAACATTCATGAAAGCCCCATCAGTCAAGTACATATCCCTTATCACAGACCACCGCCCCCTTACCCAAGTAAGGGATGTTCTCAGCTACTCCGCAGCCACGGACGTCTGGAAGAGAGCACGTGGTCTCTTGGTCACTAGTGCTGAGCACGTGGGTTGGAACTGGAGCTGGGAAGAAAACCCTGTGAAGTCAGCCTGCTCTCATCCGAGTGCATTAGGACAGGTTCAGTTCACATTTCCGAGGAACCACAGCAGGTCCCATCTGTCCCTCCAGACCCCAACACCGCTCCTGGGCAGCCTCCCGAGGAGCAATAAGCACAGAACAAGAAACCTGCCTTCAAAATGAGGCCCACAGCCTGCTCTTTCCACAAGATGCAGAGAGCAGCTGCTGAGAAGAACCCCTGCTGTAATGACACCCAGCTCTGCCGTCTCCGTAAGGAGACCAGCTCCTAAATGATCCCTAGCCCTAAACCCACCGATCTTCCCTAGGGCAATGCTAAAGGCAACAGCAGAGCACAGGGGCCCCTGGGCATTCAGTTTAAGCTGATGGGGAGAAGGAGAGAGGACTAGAACGAGACCAATCAAACAAGAGAGAAGACAGAGGAGCCGAGAGAGAAAGAAACTCCCAGGGAAAATGCTAGGGAGGTGGAGAAATGAAGACAAATCGGGATGCGGAGCCCTGGTGAGACATGGAGGAAGAAAAAGTAGCATTGAGGAGCAGGGCAGAGGGACGGGGGAGGGAGGAGAAGAAAGAAGGGGGGGTGGAGAAAGACAGGGAGCAGGATGTAGAGATGGAGAGAGAAGGAGGAGGAGGACAGGGAACAGAAGAAAGAGACTGAGAAATAAAGAGAGGGTAAGATCTGGATGAAGAGACCGAGAACGGGAAAAAACCCAGCAATGAGCTAGAAGAAAAGAGAGCTGAGAAGCAGGAAAGAGGAAGAGAGGACAAATGAAAGGGAGAGCCAGCTGGACAGGGGTGGCTAGCAAGAAACAGTGGGACAGGCAGCGGGACAGAGAACTAAAGAGAGAAAAAATGGGGATAGGAGGCAGGACAGAGGGACAGCGAGAGGAAAAAAGGGGCAGGGAGCGTGACAGAAGTGGAGAAAGAAGCAGCAGGAACAAAGGGATAGAGAGAACAGAAAGATGGGAAGAAGGACGTGGGACAGAGAGGGAAAGACAAGGAAAGGGAGCAGGACACGGATTGTCAGAGAAACACAAGGACAGGGAGAAGGACAGGGCGATACAGAGAGAGAAAAAAGGGTGAGGGAGGCAGGAGAAAGGGAAAGACAGGCAAAAATAAGACACAGAGAGCAGGGCACAGATGGAGGTAAAAAAGCCTGGGCTGGGCAGCAGGCCAGCGAGATGAAGACCAAAAAACCAGCATTGGACTGCAGGAGAAAGATGAGTGAGAAATCACAGCGACAGGGAGCAGGACAGAGTGACAGAGCGGAGAAAGTGAAGAGGGAGCAGGAAAGGAAAAGAGGGTGGGGGAGAGACAGGGAGAAGGGCAGAGAAACAGAGAGGGAATGAGAGGGGCAGGGAGCAGGACAGAGAGAGGGAGCGAGGAGGGAAAAGAGATGGGCAGCAGAACAAAGGGAAGGAGAGACAAGGATGGGGGCAGGGATCAGGACAAAGGGATGGAAGAAGAACAAAATAGTGACGGGCTGCAGGAATGAGAAGAATTGAAAAGAAGACACAGGGAGCAGGAGAGAGTGACGGAGGAAGAGAAAAGGAAGAGGGGGCAGGGCAGCATTGGAGGCAAAAACCAGCTGTGATGGGCAGCAGGACAGAGAGATGGAGAGAGAAAAAACAGAGGGCGAGAGAGAGGAGAGAAGGGGCAGCCAGCTGGACCGGGGGATACAGTGAGAAAGGATGGGACAGGGAACGGGACAGAGAGAGAAAGGCAGCAAGAGGAAAAGGACAGGAGGAGAGCAAGAGGGAAAAAGGGACAGGGATCTGGACAGAGATGGAGAAAGAAGCAGCAGGGAGAGAGGAAGGGAGGCAGAAAGAGGGAGAGGGAGCAGGAGAGAGAAAGAAAAAGAAGGGCTGGGGGCAGGAGAGAGATTGCAAAAAAAGCCTAGGGTGGGCAGCAAGACGGAGAGGAAGTAGAAAAGAACAGGGGCAGGGATAGGGGCAGGGAGCAGGCCAGAGGGATGTAGTGAGAAATGGCGGGACAGGGAGCAGGACACAGCGACAGACAAGAATAACGACAAAGAGAAAGAGAAAGCCAGGGCTGGTGAGCAGCACAGAGGGATGGAGAAAGAGAGAGAGGTATCAGGAGCCCTGCAGAGAGGTGGGGGTGGTGGTGGGAGATGGCCAGGGAGCAGCAGAGAGGGACAGAGAGAGGAGATGAACAGGGAGGCGGCCAGGGACAGTGGGATCCAGACTGCAAAACCACAGTGACGGTGAACAGGAGAGAGCAAGAGAGAGAGAGAAGGAAAGAGAAGCAGAAGGAAGGAGGGACAGGGGAAGACAAGGACAGGGAGCAGAAGCTACAGGCAGAAAGAGACGAAAGACAGGGAAGAGGCCAGAGAGATGATGGGGCAGAAGAGAGGGATGCAGATCAAGACAAAGAGCTGGAGAAGGGAAAAACCGCGATGGCCTGCAGGACAGAGAGAGACAGAAACAAAGAGGCTCGGGGAGAAGGAAAGAGGGGCGACAAGGAAAGTAAAGGGAGGAGGAGGATGGCAGGGAAAGGCTCTCGACTTGAAGAGACGGGGGGACAGGGAGCAGAGCACAATACTAGAGATGAAGGGAGGCAGAGGGAAGCGGAAAAAATGACACCGAGGGCAAGGGGAGGGGGCAGGGAGGGACTGGGACGCAGAAGAGGGGTGACATGACCCCAGGGGCCCAGGACTGCCTGCAGTTCCTGCTCTCTGCACTGCCGGGCAAATTTGAGAGTTCAGGCACTTCTCTCTCCGTCTGTCTGTCCTTGCCTCCCTTCCTCTTCTCCAGCTCCAGGTACCTGACTGTCCTCCCGGGAAGAGAACACCTGGGTGTCTTACAGCTCTTACAACGTCAGGCTTCCCAGATACACAGCCATGCACACGCAGACGCAGACGCAGACGCACACACTGCATGGCCATGCTGCAATTTTCCTTACTTCCAGAGGCCCTGCGGTGCCCGTGGGCAATCTGGTCTGCTGAGGCCTGCTCAGAGGGGTCCCTCCTCAGGCGGAGAGGCTGGCTGTCTCTTGGCTGCAGCTGGAGGCAGCAGCTGGCTGCATCCCCTTCCTTTCCTCCTCCAGCTGCTCCCCCTTCTTCTGGTCTCTTCAGCTTCAGCTGCACCGGCTCCTCTCCCAGGCCAGTGAGCGTCCACCTGCCCCTTTTCGCCCACGTCGCCAGGAGAGCAAGGCCAGAGAGCCAGAGGCAGAGCCAGTGCGAGAGGGCCCGGCCCTCACCTCAGCTGGGCCGCAGCCGGAGCAGAGTCGGCGCCTCGCAAGACCGACATGGCCGCGGTGCAGCCCCGTGCCCAGGACTACAGCTCCCGGCATGCCCCGGGAACCAACATGGCCGCGGTGCAGCCCCGTGCCCAGCACTCCAGCTCCCGGCATGCCGCGGGGCGCCCCCTCCTGCTGCCTGACCCTGCGCGGCCACCGTCCCCCGCCCCGGCTGGGCCTCATCCCCCCGCAGCCCCATGGCCGCCTCCCCGGGGCTGCGCTGGCCCAGGCCCAGGCCCCGGAGCCCCGGTGGAGGAGGGAGGAGGAGGAGGAGAGAGGGACAGAGCGGGAGAGAGCGGTGGGACAGGGCGGTGGGGCGGCAGGAGAGGGGCGGGGGACGGAGAGAGGGACGGGGGACGGAGAGAGGGACGAGAAGGGGGGGGGGGGAGCTGGTCAGGGAGTGGAGGAAGGAAGAATCGTGGTGAGGAGCTGGCGCAGGGCTGGAGCGGGAAAGAGGTGGAGGGGAAGGGGAGAGTGGGGTGCAGGAAGAAAAGTGGCGCTAAGCAGCAGGAGAGCGGGCCAGAGAGAGAAGAAGAAGGTCAGGGAGGAGGAGAGAGGGCCAGAGAGGCAGAGGCAGGGTGAGGGAGGGGGAGAGGGGGGCAGAGAGACAGGAAAGGCATCAGGAGAGCGGAGTGAGAGAGAAATGGGAGAGGGAGTGGGGGAGAGGGAGAGAGGGGAAAGGGGGAGAGGGGAAAGGAAGGGGAGGGAGAAAGGGAGAGGCAGGGAGGGAGAGCGGGACAGAGAGCGAGGGAAGGGCGGGAAAGAATCCAGCGGGACGAGAGACAGAGGGAGGCGGATGGGGAGAAGGAGGCGGAGGAGGAGAGAACAGCGATGGCCTCCAGGGTGGAGAGGGAGGAAGAGCAGAAGGGGATGGGGAGCGGGACGGAGGCCAGAGAGAAGCAGAGGCAGCGGAGCAGGGGATGGAGGCAGGAAAGAGGGCAGAGGCTGCAGGACAGGGAGGAAGAATAAGGGGAGGAAGCAGGACCCGGTGAGAGAAAAGAGAGAGGGAGAGGGAGTGGGGGAGAGAGCTGTAGAGAAAGGACAAAATAGCAGCAGGCTGTAGGAGAGAGAGGGGGAATTAGACAACAGAGACAGGGAGTGAGAGAAAGGAGAAAATGGTGATGGGCTAAAGACAGAGAGGGAGGAATTAAAAAAGGGGGCGAGGGAGGCAGAGAGAGAGCCATGGGGAGAGAGCAAAAATAGCAGTGATGGGCAGCTGCCCCATTTCTTGCGCACTCCCCAGGACCTGCGTTCCCGGGAGCCTCAAGACACGTGCTGCCTGCAAGAGCCCGGACCTGGGCCCAATCCTGCGCCCTAATATTGGTGACGCTCATCACCTTGCAGAGTGTCCAGGGCTGGGGGAAAAAGGCCAGCTGGAAGGAAAAATGTCGCCCAGCTGTTTGTTTGTTTGTTTGTTTGTTTGCTTGTTGATTTTGCTTTGAAAAAACTCCTGTTGAAGCTCTAAATTCAACCTGCAAGAAAAAATGAGCCCGCTGTCCCAGGCTGGACACATTTAAAGCCTGAACTCATTCAGCAGCCGCACAAACCATGGCTCGCTCCCGCTGCGCACACTCCGCTGCCTGCCTGCAGGTAGAGGGAGCCGCCCTGTTTCTTGAGCGCTCCCCAGGAACAGCACCACCAGGCAGCTCCAAAAACCATACTGCCTGCAAAACCTTGAGAGCAGCGTAATTCTGAGCATTTTTTCCTCTTTTTAGGCCTGCTGGTTAAAGACTCATCCATCGAGAGATGGCTCAGGACCACAGCGGGGCCAGCAGCGCTGCTTTCTGGATCCCATGGTGGCGATGGGCAAAGGGAGAGGTTGCCAGATGCCAGGGCCGGGTCCACGTGTGGGCGTCAGGGTCACCCCTACCTGTTTTTTCCCAGCGAAGCCCCAGCTGGTGCTGGCCCCCGTGCTGCAGCCGCGGGGCCGAGGCTGAGGGAGCCGGGCATTTCTGTGGGTGCTGTACCCTGCCGGGCCCCACCACCAGCTGCCCTGGGCTTCCTGCCGTTGGCTCCAGCTCTGCTTTCTGGCAGCGCCGGGGGCTCCGCAGAATGTCTTGCCTGCTCCCCACCGCCTCCCTGACCCACGTCTGCAGCTCGGATGTGGTGTCCACGTCACGCAGGTGATTTGGAGGTGGCAGGTCTCTCTTGTGGCACCCTGGGAATGGGGACAAAGCAAACCCCATCCCTCCCTTCCCATCTTTGTCCACAGGGTGACCAAGCAGAGACGTACCGTGCACTGGAGAGCGTCCTCCTGCAGGGAGGTGACAGCCGATTGCAGAGCAACGCTGAGACCCGCCTGACAGCAAAGGCGCCCGGTGGCCGCGGAGCAGCCCAGGTGAGCTGGTTCTCTTGCAGGCCACCAGAGCAGCCTTCCTCCGCCCCTGGTTTTGGTGAAATATGGAGCAGCGCAGAGATGTTTCTCAGGCACCCAGGCCTGAGAAGGGCTTCCCAGTGCCCCCGTGAGAGATCCTGCTCCCAGGAAGCGCCTCCCCGTAGAGCAAAGGCCGTCTCCAGCCACCCAGCTCTGGGTAGGGCTGCCCCGAGGGGCCTCGCAGGGAGGACGGGGTCATCTGCCTGGTGGCTCTGACACAGAAATGGTGAGCTGAAGCCCTGTGGTCATGGCTGGCCGGTTACCAGGCTCCGAGTGCCTCAGCCTTTCTCCCCGGGAGCGTTCGACCCAGGTGCTCTTTCAGGGTGTGAGGGATGATGTGAAGATGGCTGCTGGTGACGTCCCAGTGGCTCTGTCCCACTCCCACGTCAGAGTTGTGCTGTCTGAAACCCGGGGCCACCTGAAGGCCCTGGCAGAGATTTCCAGGGAGTTTGTGTTCAATGTTTTTGATATCCTAGGGCTACAATGCGCTGGGGCTATGGGATGCTAGGGTCACAGTTTGCTAGGGTTATGGGGTGGCAGGGTTATGGTATGCCGGAGTTTAAGTGAGTTCGGATTAAAGCGTGTTATTGTTATGGACAGAATGTGGGATTGTTGGCCCTGGGTTCCTGGGTTTAGGTTATTTTTACCTTATCTTGTGTTGTGCGTGGTCTTTTTTTGCAGAGGGTCCTTTTACAGCTTGTTTACCTTTTTAGGGTTTTGATAGGGGCCTTTGGTTTATGTACGGTGTTTCTTCTGGTTGATTTTTTGCTGTTCTGGTGCATTGTGTAGCGGCTTTAGATTTGAAACCATCATTTCTGGTCTAATATGTCTACAGCAGGTCGGGCAGTGTCGCTTCTGGTGCGGTACGACTCATTTCTGGTGAGTGGGTAGGTAGGTGGGTATGGAGGACTTGCGGTTCGTGCAGAATGACTGCCAGAGAACTAACGGGCACTTGTGTGGAGGGGTGAGAGGCCTTCTGGCGCAGAGGTAATGATTGCCAGAGGACTGAGTGTACTTCTGCATTTCTGTAGACTTCCAGCTTCATGGTCATTTCTCCTGCCTTGAGGGAGAGCCATGGGGAGACACCAGCCACAGGGAAGGAGAAGGGTTTCCCCGAGGGTATGTGGCTTTTTGGTTTTTGCTTTTGAGTAAGAAACCTGCAGAGAGGCTGCTGTCGTTAAGTTTAGTGACATTTCGTAAAGTCGTGGGTTGAGTATCGCGTGACTTGAACCATGGCTGAAAAAATGGTGGGTGTTTGCCTGCGTGTTCTGGAGGCATCGGGTTTGAACACCTGCTCGTGGCGGTGACTTCATGCAGTCCTTAGCTCCTGTCTGAAGGCACAACGTGTGCTTAGGACGAGGTTCATCATCCATGATGGTGGATGTAAATCTGTATTTCAAATAGATTTCTTGATCATTTTGGATTTTGGGGGGGGCAATTTCTTGTCAGACCTGGGTCGATCATCCTTGCTTTTGCCTCTTCACGTGGCTGGTGAAGAGCTCGTAGGAGGAGCAGAAGGGTCAGCACTCCTGTTTCAGCGTTGGTGGCTTGCGCTGGAGTTCTCAGGGTTATCTTCCATCCGCGGTTTCTTTGCGGGCACCTCTTTAAGCCACTTGTCTGTTCTGTGAGGGGCAGCGGGCTTAACGGGAGACCTTTTGTTCCTCTTTAGTGCCTCAGAGGTTTACCTGTCCTTGCTTGTTTGTTTGTTTGCTTTTTATTTGCCGTGCTTGATTTAAAAAGCTGCTCGTAACTCTTTGGATTTCTGTCCTTAAAGGAAGTCTCTCGTATTTCTACGCTGGAGTGAGGTGACCACAAAGGACTGTCCTTGTACACTGCTGCCAGCCTTCAGTGCAGAGAAATGTCTGGTAGCGGTGTATGCTCAATGGCAATGTCACTCAAATGCATCTGAAGTGGGGACCCTTTAGAGAAGAGAACGTGAGCAGCACTTCAGTGCTGTGCATCTAGTGAGGATGAAAGTACCTGCTTTAACTTTTTGTGGTTGTTTTTGCATTCTTTGGCACTCTCTACTTAAAAGTCCGCTTCAGCAGCAGCAGCAGCAATCACTTCTGGTTTCTGTGTCTGACTAAAAGAACTAAGCTGCTCATACAGAGAACTGATGTGAGGAGCGGGATCGGGTACCACCTCTGCCTGGTCGTGCTTTCCCTGGGCGTGGGGTGGTGGTTTGTGCATGGCAGTGGTCTGTGCTGCTGGGTCCGCATCCGCGTTGGTTGCCAGATGCAAGGCAAAGGGCTTGTCCTCGTTAACAGTTACTTGTCCAATTTCAGAAATTGTCTACAGAGACTTAAAAGTGAAACTCTTCCTAATCGCTGTGCACTAGCAGGGAAGCAGCGAGGGGGTTTCAGGGCAGTGCCTGCAAAAGAGCCTTTAGGAGATCCTGTCCCTTGACTCTCAGGTGGGGCAGTGAAGAGTTTGAGCAAGTCATGGGTGTTTTGGTGTTCACCAAAGGAGTTTTTTTGTCTTTTGTAGCTTCTGTAGCTTACGTTTCTTCTGTAGGAGAGCTGTGAGGCTGGGAGGGAAGACTGTGGGTAGGAGGGAATGTGCTTAGTTACATATCAAAGGAAGATAAAACAAATCTCTAAGTAAGGGTGAGTGTAAGTATTGAGAGTTTTGGCTGTTTCAACGTTGGCCTGACCTTTTACTGAAATGGCTTTGCTTGCACTTCTCTTCTAGTTCTTGCGTGGGTACAGGAAAGAAGGCAGCAGAGGTGCACTCTAGCTAAAACCCCTTTTTATTGCCGGCCATAAAGGTGCCTCTTGGCTGGGAGCCTGAGGAGGACCCCGTGTTACAATTCTTGATTCCTTATACGCAGTCTTAAGGCTACTCACATGTGCTTTTTTACGGTCTCAAAAACCTGTTGGCTTTGGCCGTGAGATCGCCTGTTCCCATTCACTTTTGAGGATTTGTACACACAACCTTCCCGTGCAAGCTGGCTGAATGCCTATTTATTAGCTGAGTTTGCACTGTTTTGTTGCAACTTTGCTGCCTTCAGCTGGTTTCCGTCTGGTTTCTTCTACCAATAGACCCACTTGTATAGGCGAGGTCAGTGCCGGTCAAGCTCTCTTGCGCATGTCTTCGAAGCCATCTTGACATAGGAGCTTTTTCTTATGCACCCCAATCTGCTGGTCAGCTTTTTCGCCAGGGCTAGTTCAAAGCCTGCGCAAGAGGATGCAGCTGCTGCCTGACAAGTGTTCTTGATATCCCCCAGGAGCTCGATGGTGATAAGGCCATTTCTAGCTTTCCGTGGGAGACAGGGAGGCCCAAAGCTCCTGTGTCACAGTGTGGCTTGGTCTGGGAAGGCAAACTGAAAAGCACGCGGTGGTCACAGGCACTTCTGTTCTGATCATGGGAGGGAGTCGCAGAGGTGTCGGAGGGGCTGGGATGCTGGCGTGATCTGGGTAGTGCAGGGGCGTCCTTTCTTCTTCAGAGTGGGGGCTGTCCTTCTCCTCCTTGCAATGAGCTGGGTCCTTCAGTCCTGCTGACTGAACCATGACTGAGCAGTATCCAATGTCAACTATGTATATCTTAAGAAAGTTCATGCAATCTCATACTCTAAAGACTACTTGGTGCAATAGTTAGGGAATGAGATTTTCCTAACAGTCCCTCCTTTTCTTTTGACCATCAGGGTCACACTCTACTCTTCATTGTTTTAGTCATAAGTCGAGCGCATAAGGTAATGCAACACTGTAAACAGACATATAAATTACAAAGCAATACAAGATAGTGAATACAACCACCTAAATCCTTTCAGTTCAGAGTCTTCTACCTAAGTCTGAGAGACAAGAGGTTGACCAACGGCTTCATGGGCTTCTTTGACTGAACTTCCCAGAAATGCACCCAAATACACTCAGACACCCTGAGATGTCCCCTCCCTTCACTGGCCCTGCGGCGCGGGCAGCCGAGCGCCACCCGTCAAAGGCCGCTGCATCTCCCCCAGGCTGTCTTGCCCTGGCTGGCTGGGGGGGACAGCAGGGACACCAGCGGCCACGTGACACGCGGGGCGGTGGGTACGGTGTGCCATTGTGCGTGCATGGTGATGCGCTGACCGCTGCCCCTGTGGTTGTTGGCCGGGAAACCCCTCGGCGGAATGTTTGGCTAGGGGCGCCCGAGTCGCCATAGTGAGTGGTTGGGCCGAGGTGCGCTGCGTGCAGAGAGAGAGCGGAGGCTGAGCCGGGGCCGTGGGGGCCTCTCCCCGTCATCCACTTGCCCGCTTGGACTGCGAGGAGGAGCGGGCGGGAGCTGCCGCCACGGCCCATCTCGATCGCTGAGGGCTGTGGGCAGGGGCGTTGCAGGGGCGAGGGCCGGGGCCTTGCAGCACCACTCGGCCTCCACCAGCCGAGTCTGCCTGAGGCCGGGGGGCCTGGCCGTGGTGGAGCGCTGTGGCCTCTGAGCGGCCTTGAGCTCAGCCCGTGCTGCTTGCCCCGGCCCCCTCGGGGGGCCCTTCCCCGCGCTGCCGCAGGCCCTCTCCTGGCGCGGAGGCTGCGACGCCGTCTGCTGCGGCAGACGCCGTCGCGGAGCAGGCACCGACCATGTCGTGCGTCCACTATAAGTTCTTTTCCAAGCTGAACTACGATACAGTCACCTTCAATGGGCTCCACATCTCCCTGAGCGACCTGAAGCGCCAGATCATGGTCCGCGAGAAGCTGAAGGCGGCCAACTGCGACCTGCAGATCTCCAACGCCCAGACCCAAGAAGGTGGGTGGGGGTGGTGGGCACGGGCTGGGACGCGATAACAGGATTCTTCTTTTCCACACCAAAGACATTGCCATTCAGATAGTACTGAGCATCATTTCATCATTCATTTCTAATCATTTTTGTTTTCTCCTGCTACTATGTGTTATCAGGGCAGTAGTGAAGTTTTATGGCAGAACATTTATGGTGAACATATGGAAGAAATGTTCTCAGAGAAGTCATAAATTCTTTTCAATCTAATTAATGGTGCTCAGACATTAGAATGGTTCTCAGAGATTATCATGGTTTCGTATTACTTAGTATGATATTTCAGTTTGGTAATCTGCCATCTTGGTAAGTTTGCAGGTGATTAAAGACTTTGGGCTGTGATTTTTCAGAAATAAAAAGACTTGTAAAACATTTTCATTCCTAAAACATTAAATTTCTTCCCCCTCCCCAGGTAGTTCTATGACACTCTTACACCAGTCTTTTCTTTCACATGTGAGCTAGTGGGTTTTTTCCTCTTCCTGTTTCATGTATTAAACAGACTAATATGTGTGCCGCGGAAAGTGTAACTTCAGCCCTATCCTTTATAGTGGTTGGAGCTAAAGCTTGCTGTTTATCTACACCCGTTGTGCGTGTTCAAGTTGACCGCTGCAGGCTTGCAGCATTTGTGAATCAAAGCATTGGTTGGTGTCCTCAGATATAGAGTCTCTTTCTAGGAGAGGTGCTGCCGCTTGCAATCTTCTGCAGAACCCCCGCAATCCTCAGTTGGGCACAGGCGTAGCAAAGTCCTGCCTGTTTGTGGAGCCGCTGTTGCTTATCGCGTATCTCTGAAATCGAAATCGGGTGGTTTGTGATCTGGACCAGGAAGAATATTCTGCACGGCTCCGTTCAGCAGGTCAAAACCTTGAAGCTTGGGGCTTCGAGAAGTGCAGCTGGCATGATCTCCCCGTTCTTTGTCTGGGCCTCAGTACTGTCGGAGCTCCTGCTCCATCAAAAGGCCCCAGGGCAGGCCTTTCTTGACAGGGGGCTGTGCAGTGGTGAGATTTTCCTTTGGAGAAGAGCTCTAGGGGTTGGTTTCAGGCTATGGGACTTCTGGAAAAGCTTCTGGTTTGGTCATTGGTAGTCCTTTCTAGGACTAATACACTGAAACATGGAGCGTAAATTGGGAAATAGTCCTATTTTGTATGTGATCACTGAGCCAAACCACCCTGACAGAGCTTGACTGGGTATGCAGCACCTTTGGTTTTCAGACCATGGTTCTGATTCGGTCTGCAAAGGTAAGGGCTTTTGCTATTTAAAACCGTAGGCAGATTACAGGGAATGGCTGCTGATAGTGCTTTAACATATTTAGTCATATCCAGCTTGTGGAAGTGCAATACAAAAAGCATTCTCATGGAGAGATCTTTGCATTTTAAGCTGACTCAGTCCCAGTGTCTCAGGCAGTTGGTTTTTTGTTGGGGCCTTGTGTAAAAGGTCAGAAGGCTTTCCTCCTCTTCAGCAGACTGAGCTGGTGTGAGCCAAGGCAGAGCATGGGTAGTTTCAGGCACACGCTGTTTTGGAGAGGCTTTCCGAGGCTGCCTTCTTAAGGAATTTCCTTGGAGTCTCTGCTCTGCCAAAAGTGAATGGAAAGTATTCACGTTCCTTTGGTTCATTCAAACGCGATGAGTAGCTGAAGAGGGGAGATACCGCGTTAGTTGGAGCCCATTCTGCCCTGCTTTGAAAGCAAGCTCAGAAACCACCCAACATTTCTGTGATCCACATTCTAGACCTGCCAGCCCCGTTTCCATTTCAGTGTAAGGAGCAGCTGAGAAGTGTGGCTGTTGATGGATGAAGCTCCAAGAAATAGGCAGCGATGGCAGGCTCTCTTCTGTGTTCTGTGCGTCCTGAGCGCCAGCAGCGTAGGTGAAGCGTTTTTAGTTAACGGCTACTGAAGCAATGGCGCAGAGTTTCCATGCTTTAGCGCAGCGCCTGTTTTGTTGCAGGGCAGGCTGGTGAGGCTTTAGAATCTGGTTGATGCAGGTGAGACTTTGCTGCTGTTTGTTTTTCTCCAAAGAGCTGCTGGGATTGGAGCCTAAGAGAAGCAAAAGCCACTTCAGCTAGGTCAGGAAAGAACCTCCTGCATTAGCAGGCTCTCCTTTAGTGCCCCTTGGGCCCATTTTGCTGTTGGCATTCAAACTATTTTAAAAAAAGGAACAAGCTTGTGCTGCTTGTGTTTGGTTATCAGACCTGAACATTTCTTGAACTGTACTGTGTGTTGAGATGATAAAAGCGCGATGTTACACAGGAGATTTTGCTTTGCTATCTGTGAGGGGATTGTCTGAAGTGCTGTGTAATTAGCTACTAATACACCTTCTTAGGAACTGACTCATGTTTTTGTCTGTATTTCTGTTGTTTGCAGAATACACCGATGATAATGCCCTGATTCGTAAGAACTGCTCGGTCATCGTGAGAAGAATCCCTGCTGCAGGAGTTAAAGCTGCCAGCAAACCATACGTGCTGTAAGCATCCATAAAGCATTGCATTCTTTGTTGGGGGTTTCAGTGTGTGAACTTTTTCATTGCTCTTAGTTTACAGAGGCATTCCGATGGTATCTTTCTTGTGAAAGCTGCTGTTAGTTTTGGTTGTAATGGGGTCAATTTTAAGGTATCTGTCCCAGAGCAGACTTACATTTTCCGACCTGCTGGGACATTGGGTTCAAGCTCCCCCAGTGGTAACTTTTAAGACGGTTTTATTGGGTTTGTTCTTGGGGTTGATTTTTCTGAGAGCCAAGCTGTAGATCCTGTTTCCTCTCCATGGAGAGATTCCTTATTGTATGTGTTTGCTTTGATGGCTTTTATAGTAAAGACAGATAGGCATTGTCTGTGTGTAAACTTAGAATTTGTTCCCATCTCCGAAGAGTCTGCTTCTCGGGGTTTGACTCTTCCTTGCATTTGGGGGGGAGGGAGGAGGGATACGGCAGCTCTTCCTACCCCCCAAATCTGGGGCTTTTGCGTGCTAGCTCTAGAGGACAGACCAAGGGTTGCCAGCTGGCGAAGCATGCAAACAAGAAGTTCCGTTCAGAAGTGATTCCTAGTAGTTTCCTAAAGACAATGTCCGTTTCAGGCAAGAGAAAAACAGCAATATCCTAAAGTATATTGCCTTTGGGGCGAGTCCGATGAAGGAATAGTTAATCCTTTCCAAACTTGAAACTCAGTAAGCAGTTTAGCACAGTCCCAAATGTTACTAGTTATCTTTCTAAGTCTGTTTTTACTCTAAGCTGATATCGGTGCCCCAGGTTTTAGTTCTGTATTCCTAAGATTTACGGAGGACAGAGAACCGGGCGTATTGATTACAATGACAGCCATTCAAATGCAGTCCCGACTACAGGATTATTGCTGTCATGTATGTATTCATACAGTCCAGTTCTATATTAGCTGCACTGGCATTGTTTGGAGGGTCCTGTTTGCCAGCCTACTGAAAGATACGCCTCTCCACCACAATTAGTTGCTATTATTAGCTTGGGGTTCTGCCCCGTCTTTCTACTGTTGGTTCTCAATAAATAGACTGATGAGTTACAGTGTGTCTGAACCGACAGTACAGCAGCATCCTGGTACCCAGGAAGCATTTGCAAGCAAAAACCCCTGAATTTATGTGGCTCTGCATGTAAACTTTGGGCATGTTACTGCCGGTTGTTACAGTGCTCTCAGGCGCTACCTGGTAATTCTGGACGCCACAGCGTTGTGCTTATAAACACGGCCTTGTGTTGGGGGTTAATTTCAATGCGTATGCTTAGCGCCGTCTTGTCAATGCATCCTCCGTTTCGGGTTGGATGGCACCCTCTCCTGGTATTGTAATGCTGCCCTAAAAGGAGAGGCGAGATGCTGCTAGCATCAAAGATCAAATAAATGCCTGCATGTGGGGATGAGGAAAGAACGGCACTTTCTATTTGTACTGAAATTCCACAGCAGCCTTTGAATTGCCTCTGCTCATGGGACACTTTGGAGGATGTATGAATTGTTTGCTAACGCTATCAGCGGTTGCATGTCTGATCCATGATGAGTAGCATGCAGGTACAGATCAATGAGCGTGTGGAATCTCAGCAAGTTTTCCAATGTAATAAATATTTCCTAAACTATTGTAGCGTTTTCAGAATTATCTTAAAGCAAGTTCTGGCAATTAAGACCTTTTTCTTTGGTTGCAGGACTCCTAAATCGCACAAAGCCCTAGGGACTGCTTTCAGGTGACATTTCTATTACTATTTTTCGTCAATATAGCATACATAGCACGGTTAATATTTTGGCACTTTCCTAGCTAAATCTGGTAGATATCTGAGCACAGGGCTTGGGCTTCCACAAAGAAACCCTGTTCTAAAGCCTCTGCTGCTGACAGTTTTGGTATTTCTTTGTCAGCTGGCTGATTTTTTTAACATAAGTGCACTTGCACTTCAAAGTGTCTAGACTGTCCCTGTTCTTTCTTGGAAACTAAAGTGCTGTATCTGGTGCCTATTTGTAACGCTGGGGGCACACAGATTGGCTCAAGTGACCTTTGTGTTTTGATGGCTGATTATGGAAGAAGACAGACCTGTAGGACAGACTTGGTATTTTTGATACTTCCATAGCAGAGACAAAACACCTGAGGACTCGCTCTTGCACTGCTGTGTTCTATAGCTGTAAGCCTAAGAGTAATTTGTGACCAAGTAGAAATGTGATTTTGGGTTTGTTTTTTTTTAGTTGCACTGCATGTACCAAGGGAGAACAGTTTGTGTATATGAATAAATTTCCACATTCACGAGAGTATCGGGACATAATGTTTAGATAGTCAGGTTTTATAATCTGTTTTCAGTACTTGACGTTGGGTACAAGTGCTTTCTTTGAAGTTCTGATCACCTTTATTTCTTCTTCTAGAAGAAGTCGAACTGAGCCAGCGAGTGGCCCATCAAGAGCGGTACGTAAAACACAATCTCACACTTTTTTCTACACGCTGCCCTTAATTCTAAACAATGCAGCTTTGTAGTAGTTTTCCAAACATTAACTTAATATCTTTTCCAGTAAAACATAGCATATGTTGTAAATACAATGTCTTGGATCGGGCATAGTAAAAACTGAGTCATGCCATTATTTGCACAGCTCTGATGTGAACGTTGGTGTTTGTGCCCAGTAATGCATTGTATTTCGTACTGAGTCTGCTAGAACGTTTCCTGGATGACTTTGTGTTGTACAGAGGACGTGTGATCGTTTTTAGATCATGTAGGTTCAGGGTTTGCACAACTGAAGGTGGTGCCGTGTTCTACAGCTGGCTGCCTAGAGCTGGCAAGATGTATGTTTGTACAGCGTGTGGTGTGCTTTTTGTTTCTTTCGGGAATAAAGCACTGGGAAGCTTGCCAATTGTTGTTGAAGAGTAAAGCAGCAAAATTGAAATGAGTTAAGGTTTTTTTAAAAAGGATGCAAAAGAGCTTACACTTTGAATATTTCTTCCTTGTCTTGTCTTATGTTAGCTGTCATTCTCCACTTCCACATTTGTGCTGCTGCCCTACTGTTACTAGGCCCAAAGCAAGCAAGTGGATCCTTTTTGACTTCGATTACTCTTTCAGGAACGGCAAGGATCTCTAGTTGGTGTTTGTCCTTCGAGGCTGCAGAAATGCAGAGAGCCATGGCCGTTGTTTTAGCACCGTCAGGCACAACTGTGATCCTTCCTGGCTGAATTTTTAGTTTGGCCAAGCTCTCGGGGTGGTTTTAGGAAAGCCCTGTAATTTCACTGTAGCGATCCACCAGTGAGATTAGTCTTTGCCTCCTCTTTTCTGTCCCCTTTCCCACTTGCTTTGTGTTAGTTTCCGTTGAGTCTTCTGTTTGAAATGGGAGTTAATACCTGGTCTGTTGATTTGGGGGTTTGGGGTTTGTTTGGTTTGGTTTGGTTTGGTTTGGTTTGGTTTGGTTTTTTCCCCAATTCTTCTGCAAGCCTGTAATCTTAGGGTTGTAGACAAGTTTCATGGAGATGTTGTTTCTTTGATTGGAGGGACTGGCAGGAACTCCTTCAGTAGCAATGTCAAGAAGAAAAAAAGACACAGGAATGTCGGATCATTGGAAGATGGCCGTTGGGCAAACGTACTAAATAATGCATTCATTCTCTTCTTTGCTGCTTTGGATAACTGTTTAGTAGGAAGGAGTGCTATCAGCTCTTTTAAGAAATGGGTCTGTTGCCTGCAGGCCGTATAATAACTGCTTCCTCAAACAACACAAGAAGTAATGAATAGTTTATGAACTGTTGTGCTTCAGTTCCTGGTCAATACTAGACTGTTTAATGCCAGGCTCCAGTCGAGAGCTTTCCTAATTTCTTGTTTGCTTCTGAAGAAAGGCAAAAGGATAGGGGTTGCGCCTGCCAGGAGAGAACATAGGCCTGTTTCTCCACATGTGAAAAAGAGTGGCACATGGAGCGTGAAGCTTCAAAATGCTTGATCAGACCTCCTTTTTCCCCTAACTAGGTACAAACTGTTCTGAAAAGAAGGCAAGTTGAATCTTCTGGTCAGACTTGCAATGGAAAGAAGGTCTTTTTTTCCAGATCTGGTGTTCCTCTCCAAAGGCACGTTTTCAAGGACTTTTGAGTTGGTCAGACAGTAATGTTGTATGTGCTTTCCTAAACGTACGGAGAAGGAATGATTAACTGGAGTGAGGAATCATCTCCTGCGTGTTGATATTTTTTCCTCAGTCTGCTAAAACTGCTCCCTTGAATTCTTGCACTGCATTAGGTAACAAAGGACAAGAGCTTTTTCCAAGGAAGGGTTTTAATCTCTCCTCTGATCCGTTTAGTGACCTCTTGAGGAGAGCTGTTCAGTTTACGTTGTGAAATTTTATTCTACGCTTTTGAAGAACTTAGGACATAATGAGCAGTGCTTCAGGTGTCTTTCTAATAAGGTTTTCCTAGTGTCAGCTAGACTGTGGCTTGTGGCATCATATAATTCAATACAGGGGAAAAGGACCAAGAAAAGAGGGACCCTTTTTACGAACTAGTGGCCTGAGAAGTTCATTGCTGCAAGCTGTTCCAGTAGGTAGCTGGGAGGGAGGAGCGTGGTTGCAATGGAGAGAAAATGTACAGGGTTGTGCTCTGAATCCATGTTTTCATCATCCTTAAAAATTGGTTTTGGCCTGATAGCAAGGAGAATCATATTAAATTCTCACGCTTCCCAAACTAATTTGGATCCTATGGCCTGTGGTCTAATGCAACACAAAAAACGGTTTTTCTCCGTTTTCATAGGCTACTCTGTAATGGTCAACAGCTTTATTTCAATAATTGGAGCAGTTTATTTTTGTCTAGGCAAAGTGGTGGTTCCTTGTATGGCCGATGTTTTGGATTGGTGTTCTTCTTTGGGTTTGGTGGGGTATGGTGAATATTTTTAAAGTGATGGACAGGAGGGGCAGAGTTGATGTTTCAGGGCTGATACGCCTGTGCTTTCTTTTGACGGGCAACTGTACTGTGTTCATAAACCCAAACCGTGTGCATTTCTACATGATGAGACGTTCACTGCTTAATTTACAAACTACACTGAAAAGAAGTCTCCTGTAGTGAGGCTTCCTTCTCAACTAAACTCAAGTATTTTTTTGCATCCTTTTGAGCTGAAAAGTGACAGCTTCCTTACCCGTTCAACTTTGAAGCAGTGGTGAACTTTGGACAGGGGTCCTTCTCTGAGATATTCTGGAGCAATGAGTTGATCGCAAGCGGGTTTGGTTCTTTTAGTTTCTTCTCATCAACCACATAGGCACTCTGAAGCTGTCATAGGCTTGGACTTTGTGTTGAGCAGATACAAATGAGACTAGGTTAGAAATGCCTCTTTGAGTGACACTCAGAGGACATAGCGCAGGCTCTCAGGCTACAGCAGAGGTTAACTATTGCTGTGTTTTGACTGTAGAACTTGAATCTGTGTTTCATTTTTTGTGAACAGATTGACGACTCTTCTGCACCTATTTCTCTGGGCCAGCTTGCTAAGGTAGGTACATATTCTTGTCAAATCCTTAAAAAAAGAAGTGTTAGCTTCGTATTTTTAAATCTTCTACCGTGATCTATAGCTGGATGACGGTTGGAATGTGAACAAAACTTCAATTGAATTTTTAGTAATTTAAAGTATTTATTTGAACTTTACAATGTGTGTCTATTTTGGTACTCTCCTGTAAAGAGGAGTTGCCCGTTTGGGAAGATCGAAGGGGAGTACCTTCTCAGCCTCAACATAATGCTGCAGTATTACTCATCTGCAAGACACAAAGAAGCAGCGCTTCGGAGTCCGTTTACCGTTTTTCATATGTTTTGTTAATTTTGCGTTGGAGACTAACACACTTGTTACAGAAGAATTGAATTGACTGTAAGTTATGGCCCTTTCAAGGGGGTTTGCAACAGCCAAAACAGAAGCGTTTCTGGAACACGGACAATTGCATGGCTATTTCTGACTTTCTAGTCCTTCTAGTTCTAGATGCATTCTGTGAACGCTGCACAATTTCATCAATTGCAGCATCTATACAGTGGACAGCACAATCGAATCTGTTTGAATGCAGACTGTGTAAATTGCGTCAATGTACCTAACTGTCGAGAGGAATATGCCAATGCGCATGTGTGGCGTATTAGCAGATGGGCCCTTCTGAACCGGTTGTAATGCCCTGTGTTGCTATGGAACTGCTTGGTGGTTTTGCTCAAGCAGGTGTAACTTTGTCGGGGAAAGCACTAGTGATGGCCCTTTGGGACAGGCGTAGTGCTAGCCAATTGAATTCCTAGTCTTCAAAGTTAGAAAGATCAGAGAAGGCAGGGCTTAATGCAGAGGAGCTGGTTCTTTCTTCTGAAAATACAGGCTGGAGTTCATTGCCGAGAAAGAGAAATCTCTTCCCACGGGTCACTTCTTCCCTCTCTTACTGCAGAAATTAAATTGTGTACATTGGGGGGAAAAAGATAAATTTGTTTGGAAGGCAGCCACCAAAAGAAATTGGTCTCCATTGGTGCTGTCTCTGAACGTGTCCTTGGTTCTGTAACTCCTGTGAAGTTTTACTCTGAAATGGGAAAACCTGTCCAAGTAGGGCACACATTGAAGCTTTGGAGAAAATTTAAGTATTTCAGAAAAAGACAGGAACATAGCATAAAGCAGCTCAAAACTGTTGCTTGCTCTGACCTCTTCAGCGCAGACTGGCTTAGCATGGAGGCAATGTGTTAGCAGGTTTCTGTTTTATTATTCCTATGTATGACATGCTCTATTTGAATTTTGGTCTGTTCCTGGTAACGTTTTGTGGGTTTTGGGTGTGTTTTGCAAACTGTTTGGGTTCAAACAAACGAGTCGAGTATCTGTAAAGTTTTCTGCAAATGTTAATGATTTCATAGATGTCGATCTGCATTATGTTACTGTTGAGAAAACACTGTGTATATGAAACAAGCATTTAATAGAAGGTTGAACGGGGTTGGTTGCTTTTGGGAGCGAATGCATCTAAAAAGAAAAGCAGGAGTGGTTGATCTGCATGATCGGTGCTTGAAGGTCCAGATCATTTCCAGTCACTCCCTCAGGCCCTGCTTGTGTCTGGACTGGTGTGTAATAAAAACATCTGAGCAAACACGACTTCATAAAAATCAGCTGCCTTCAGTAATTCTGGATAAGGTTTATATTATGATTTGTGTGTTAAAAGGACACAGTCAACTGGAAAAAACCTGCAGGTTTTGCTTGCTGCAGTTAAATCACTGAATATGAAGAGGTTAGCGGGGGGACACGTGCAGCTGGGACTGCCTACAGCACATCGTGGTCAAATTTCCACTGACAGGAATCTTTTGTCTTGCTGAGGGATTATAAAAACCTTGATTCCTTTTAATGCTTCTGTGTCTGAAGCTGAATTTCAGCCAGCAAAACCAGCTTCCCCGACTCTTGTGTGTCCTTTTACTGCTGCGAAATGTAAATAATGGTACTTGCCTGCATCTTTCTCAATGAAATGTCCAGTGGCTGTCTTCTGCTTCCAATAGTCTGGGGCTTAAAAATCAGTTTAAAAGTTCTGGAGAGTGTAATTTTTCCTGCGCAGAGCTGCAGTCCGCTTGGAAGCACATTGGACTGGTTCCAGGAGTCTTTAGGTAAGGTACAAAGCGAGGCCAAGGTTTGGAGTGCCCAAGAAGGCTCTTTTCAAGTAGGTTTGCAGGCCCAGAAACCCCCTGCAGTGGCGTAAGGACTCCCCAGAGCATCTTCAGCACGGCTCTGTTTTCTATCAGCGGCTGTTTTCATGCAACCTCAGCCCGCGTTGTGCTGCTCTTTGCAGGACCGGGGGAGTGGTGTTGTCTTTGGCCGTGTGGGCTGAAATGTGTTTCTAATGTGTGTGTCCAATAATTGCCTGTTGAACAGACTGCCAATCTGGCGGAGGCCAATGCTTCTGAAGAAGATAAAATCAGGGCTATGATGACCCAGTCCTGCCATGAGTATCATCCAGTCAAGTAAGTGTTGATAACGTCCAATCTGTTCTTTGAAGACTATGGAAAAATGGTAGAGATGTTTGTTTTAACAAGAGAGACACACGCATACCTTCTTCTTTTTTTCCCAAAAACCTTTTAGTTACATGAAGAAACCCTTGGGTCTGCCTCCACCATCATATACGTGCTTCCGTTGCGGACAAGCTGGCCACTATATAAAGAACTGCCCAACCAATGGGGTAAGATTGAGGGGGACTTCTGGTGTTCCTTGGGGTTTAATTTTTTTACCTTGGCAGTTCCCTAACAACTACGTGACTGCTCATCTTCAGAATTGTTTCTCTTGGGGTGAAATATAGAGGTTGTACGGCAATGTTGCAAAGCCCTTCAAAATTCAAGGGAAACCTGGAGTTGTAAATGTAAAATCTTATTTTTTCCAGGTCGGCGGCATTAAATATGTCCATAGATCTTTCTCTGTGAACTTTCATGCATATTTCTATATATTCCCATATCATTGGAAATGTTTCTGGGTTTAACTCTTTTGAAGGACAGTTCACAGTTTTTAGTATTTCGTATAAACCCAAGCTGTTTCTGTTGACCCCACCTGTTGAATATTTGCCTGTTTTAATGTCACAAGCCTCTGGGTGAGTATGCATGCCATTTAACATTGGTCCCTGGCTGTATATGCATGAGGTATGAACTGAACCTTCGTATACAGGTGGTGAATATAAGTTCCCCAGTGCCTGGCCCAGAGCACTGAACTGAGCTCGCCCTGGGAATTGCGCTTTGGAGGAGGAGCGGGTTTGTATGTCTTCTGAGTGGAGGGCGGGCTAAGGGATATTTCACCCTTAAGGAACCTGAAGTTAAGCCCAAGAGTGTCGACGGCGTTCAAAACACTGCTCAAGCCTTGGAACACCCTGGCTATATTCATTTAGGAGAATAAGTATTTTAGTCAAGCAACCCTATGTTAAGTAAAAGGAGAGGATTAAAGGCTTTTGCTGCTTAGAATAATGACGGAAATGTCATTTTAAGTGTGGGTCTTACGATGAGCTATGTTTGCCTTTCTTTTCTTAACAGGGCAAAAATGGTGAGTCTCTTCCCAGAATGAAAAGGAGCACGGGAATTCCACGGAGTTTCCTGATAGAGGTGGAAGATCCCAATACAAAGGGTGCTCTGCTAACCAACACTGGGACGTATGCAGTACCAGCTATTAATGCGTAAGTAGGGAATTCATTGGACTGACCAAAAAGCGAACGAGAGAAGCTGTGTGTAAATGTCTGAGTGGCCACGCAACCAAATCGGCCAGCCTCTGTAATTGCGGGGGAGGAAGCATTGTCGTTGTATCCGAACCTTAAAATCTGTGATACTTTCTAAGATTAAGACAGGGTGGCCCTACTGCTCATGGCCCTGGAAGCTGGTTAAACTTGTGCTGTGCTAAGAATCTGTATTTCTGCAAAATATTGCAGTAGTGTTGACAGTGGGAGTTGTTCTCTCTGAAAGCTCGTTTTGCTGCTGGTTTATCTTTCAAAGGCTTCTTGCAAAATGGAACCCATCGCCGTTGCACTGAGATTTCCTCCCCCTCTGGCTTTTATCCAAGCTCACGTGTGAAACAGGCTGAAGTTTCCCTGTTGCTATAAACTCAGAAAATCCTGCCGTGGGCTGACAAGAGGGGCTGTTATGAAATGCACTTGGTAGCACTTCTGGTTTTCTGTCGTGGATCTCCTTTTGTAGAAGCTGTAACACAGGCTGCCCTTATTTATAAAATGTAGTTACTCGGAGACTCACTTCATCCTGAGCCTGCAATTTACCTTCACCCGCTGGCAAAGGAGAGGTGGGATTCATTTCATTTGAGCTACTTTCTTAGTTGATCCAATGAGTGGGAGAGTTCTGCAGAAGGAAAATTGTTCCCCGCTTCCTCTTCTGGTGTTGTGCCTATAGAAAAGCAGTGTAAACGAGATGCCTACGTCTTAGAAGGCTAGTGTGGAGCGAGGAGAATTCCACCTCTTCTCTTCCTTTGATAAAATGCTACGCTTGGAAAAGTTTTCCTTTCGTCGTCTTTCACTTTTTTCTTTTTCCTTCCCCACCCCCCTCCAGGGAAGCTTATGCCAGAGGGAAGAAGGAAAAGCCGCCCTTTTTACCCGAGGAGCCGTCCGCCCCCTCCTCCTCCCATGATCCCGTTCCCGAGGAGCTGCTGTGTCTCCTTTGTAAAGACACAATGACTGATGCGGTTGTCATTCCCTGCTGTAGAAACAGCTACTGTGACGAATGTAAGTGTTACTCCCATGTTTGTTAATCCCCAACATCAAATCTGATCTTCTGAAAGCAGAAATAGGAGATAAGGGCATTACTTTGTTACCAGTTCGATTTAAGACTGAAGTATAGCCTGACTAGGAAAGGACTCTCCTTGTATTAAGGAAAAAGAAAAGGCAGAAAGCTTTTTCCCCTTTTTATGTAGCTCGTTAAATCTCTTTACACGCGTGTCGTGGTTTAACTCCAGCCGGCAACTAAGCACCACCCAGCCGCTCGCTCACTCCCCCGCAGTGGGATGGGGAGAGAATCGGAAGGGTAAAAGTGAGAAAGCTGGTGGGTTGAGATAAAGACAGTTTACCAGGTAAAGCAAAAGCCACGCACACAAGCAAAGCAACACAAGGAATTCATTCCCTCCTTCCCATGGGCAGGGAGGTGTTCAGCCATCCCCAGGAAAGCAGGGCTCCATCACACGTAACCGTTACCTGGGAAGACAAACGCCATCACTCCCAACATCCCCCTTCCTTCTTCTTCCCCCAGCTCTATATGCTGAGCATGACGCTGTATGGTGTGGGACAGCCCTTGGCTCAGCTGGGGTCAGCTGTCCCGTCTGTGTCTCCTTCCCACTTCTTGTGCCCCCCCAGCCTCCTCGCTGGTGGGGCGGTGTGAGAAGCAGAAAAGGCCTTGACTCTGTGTAAGCGCTGCTCAGCAATAAGGAAAACATCCCTGTGTTACCAACCCTGTTTCCAGCACAAATCCAAACCATAGCCCCCCACTAGCTACTATCAAGAAAATTAACTCTGTCCCAGCCCAAAGCAGCACCATACGGAAGGACGAGTCTGAGAAGAGTGCGTAATTGTGCAGGTGATCCCAGAATTAGATATTGACTGCATTTAGTTTGTCCACAGCCCTTTCTCTCCTACAGAATTTTATAGCCAGCTCTGGTGATTTGGTGTGGTCTGCAACAAACGGATAGTCAGGCATTGAATCCGCCTTCTTCTCCACGGGAGAGCTGGCTAAAACCTTCAGAACTCAAACCTCCTAATGTGTTGAAATGTGTTTTCTTCATTAGCCTTGAGGTTAGTGACTTCTCACTGCACTAGCCAGGGGAAAGAAGATCAGTCGGAACATCAAGGCCCAGCCTCCTCTACCTCTTCAGGTGTTACAAGAGTGCAGTATCAAACTGTATAGTTACTGGCTGCATATTGGAAATTTTTTACACTGTTGAACATTTATAGCTCCATGCTCTCAATTCAAGACCATATTCACCCATTAACCACACCCTTGTGTTTATAATTGATTAGACCCCCAAAATACTCCTTAGGTTGGCTAAAAGCTGTTTTGATGATTCTGATGATTCACAGGTATTAGAACAGCGTTACTGGACTCTGAGGAACACAGGTGCCCCACATGTCATCAAACAGACGTTTCTCCTGACGCTTTAGACGCCAACAAGTTCCTACGTCAGGTAACACGATGACTTTTACGTAAACTGTTGGTAAGAAAAAGTCTATTTTTCAAAAGCTGAAAGGGAAGAAGATATTCATTTACCTCTCCTTAAGCAAGGCTAAATGGAGTAAGGCTCAATTTACTTTTCAAGTACGTTACCTGTTGTGACAGAAGCTTACAACTCTTTAGAGACAATCCGGCAAATTCAGGTCACCCTTGTGTTTAACAGGCTTGTCTCACTTTCACATTCAGGGCTAACCCTGGAGTACTTTAACTACAGCTACTCTGAGTTGCCAGTCATGAATGTCAGTGTTCAATGGGATGTGTTCAGACATCTGGATGTTGCTTTCTTTTAGGACTGATAGCATTTACAGGAATACCCAAGGAATTTTACTCTGTGCAGGCTTTTGTTCGTCTGTCTACTGAAGTTTCTTATTAACTTTTTGTAAATGCTTTCCTGCCTCTAGGCTGTGAACAACTTCAGAAATGGGACTGGCTACACAAAAGGGCTCCATAAGCAGATTCAGCAGCAGCAGCAGCAGCAGCAGCCGCCACCGCCTCCACCTCCACCACCACTCCTGAGGTAAACAACAGCTTGCAACCTGCAGCCTCTGCTCTGGCCAACAATTTCCAGCCAGCGGGAGCCACTCCTGAGTCCATTGGCTTCTCTGGCTTCTCATTCTGTTGGTGCTTTGTCATCGTTGGCCCCTGGTCAGTCATCTGGGGCAGCTGGGCTGCCAGGAAATCCGCCTTCTGTCCTTGTCTCTGATCTCCCTCCAGCAGTGTCCCTCTCTCTCCGTGCTGAAAAGCCAGGTGGACCTTTTTGGTAAGGAAATCTGTAGATCAGCACGACTATAAAAGACACCAAGATGCTGAAGTTACTTGAGCTTCTCAGCTAGCGATTTCTATGTCATTAGTGACAGTTCCAGAGAACTGTGGAAGTTCTGGGTTTGGTTTTTACTTTGAATGAGGACACTTTAATAATTTGGAAGCGTGGCTCATGCAAGAATTTTCTCAGAAGTATTTTTGCTTGGTTCTCTTATCAGTCATTCAGTACGCGTTGCCCCTGAAAGAGGCACTTTTGTTCCCCAGGAGCCCTTGGAGTTTAAGTGGCTAGCAATTCCTAAAGTAACCATTGGGTTATGTCAAAGCTTCTGGAGTGCATTCATTTCTCTTTAGGACTGAGGAAATAATCATTTCGTGCAAAGTGAAAAAGCCCAAGGAGAGGTAAAACTGACCAGGTGTTTTGGCATTATTTTTTTCTACAGTATTTCTGTCATCAGTATTATAAGCCAGAGTCATTCGCAGTAATGCCGTGTAGTCAGCGCCGCAGGCAGATTTGGATAATAATAATTTGAAACGGTGTAAATGTGAAGTCTTTACAAACATTTACCAACAAAGTCTAAGTTGGCAAGCCAGTGAAGTGGTCTGAAAGGACATGGAAAATCTGTACTGTTGTTGAGGGCTTCTGTCCTTTCAATGTTGTGCCTGGAATGCAAATAGCCACTCTGTCCAGAAGACTGTCAGGCGCAGCTGTAGCAGTGACTACAAAGGTCCCAAGTCAAAAGAACCTCTAAGGCAGCCTCTGAGCCAGCACATAAACGTTTCCCAAGAGAATTTCAGTTCTCGCATCTTCCACGACTGAGAGTCAGTGTCTGGGCTATACGTACGCCAATCCTTTCATGTGCAGCCAGCTTACTAAACTATTTTTCCAGTGAGCCCTGGCAGCCAAGAGGGCAAACTGCATCCTGGGATGCATCAAAGGCAGGAGAAGCAGCCAGTGAGAAGAGGTCATTATCCTGCTGTATTCAGCGCTGGTGCGGCCTCCCCTTGAACACGGTGTGCAGTTCTGGGCCCCAGAATTGAAGAAGGAGGTGAAGGTCCTTGAGTGCGTCCAGAGGAGGGCAAGAGAGCTGGTGAAAGGGCTGGGAGGAATGTCCTCTGAGGAGCGGCTGAGGACTCTGGGTTTGTCCAGTTTGGAGAAGAGGAGGCGGAGGGGCCACCTCATTGCTCTCTGCAGCTTGCTGCGGAGGGGACGTGGCGAGGGAGGTGCTGATCTCTTCTCGGTGGGACCCAGTGATAGGACGTGTGGGAATGGTTCCAAGCTGCGCCGGGGAGCCTTAGACTGGACATGAGGAAGCCTTTCTTTACCGAGAGGTTGTTCAAACCCTGGAACGGGCTTCCTGGAGAGGTGGTCGATGCCCCAAGCCTGTCAGTGTTGGAGAGGGATTTGGACAATGCCCTTAATACCATGCTTTAACTTGGCCAGCCCTGACTTGGTCAGGCAGTCAGAGCAGGTGATCGTTGTGGGTCCCTTCCAACTGAAATAGTCTAGTCTCTTCTGTTCTATTTCTCCTTAAATGCCACTAGTCCAAACAGCCTTCTCGTCAGTGCTTCATTTGGAATCGGCCAACTTCCCATTTGGAAACCTGGAGAAGATTAGTTTTTCTTTTTTTTTCCCCATTTACAACAGTCAGCCTTTTCTCACTTTGGACTTTGTATTTCAAGTAGCACTTCAAAACAGCGTTTGAATAATAAAAATTTGGGTTTTTTTGTAGTGATGCCGATACCGTTCTACCTCCTGCTGCGCTGGTGAGTGCTGCTGGGCTTTCTAAATCTTCCTTTCAGTCAATCAGCAGTTTGGTGGAAGAGAAGGTAAATTTTATTTCAACATGTGCAGTGCTGCTTGTGTTTTAGCAGAGCTTCTTTTCCAACTGTTTGCATTTCTTCACAAGGGCTGTCGGGTTCCTGGAGTAAGACAACTGGCGTTACCAAGTCTTCTGGGCCCCCAAGGACCCTCAATACACACAACTGGTAAGCAACTAGAACTTGAGACTTTCTTTTCAAAACTTATCTTCAGATCAACTGAATGGGGTTTTTTTCTTTTTCCTCTCTCCACACCAAAAGGTCATCCCAGGAGAGCCAGCCCAGTTCGCTCAGCAGCTGGCAGACCAGGCTGGGAGCGGTAAGTATGCCACAGAAATTCCACATATTCCGAATTGTAACCTGTTAAACGAGGCCATAACACCTAAGTTATACAACAGCTGATTTCTAATGGAATAAGTGTGCACAGATAGTTGTGGAGAATCCAAGTGGTAATTCATTTGTAAATGGCTTCATTTGAATTGGCTTTAACAAAGGGGATCTGTGCTTGCAGTAAGAGTATTTAAAAGAAAACTCCAGCAGATGATTGAGAAGAGGACTCTGGAAAATGAACACTTTGTGAGGAAACCATAATTACCTATAAAAATGAAATAGGATTAAAGGGTGAGGTGGAAAGCCACCCTTTTGATCCCTGGCTGAATAGGGCTGGAGAAATTGATTTCCCCATAGAAATCCGCCTCCAACCTTCTTTTTTACCAACCTAGTTGATACTGATTGCGCAAATTATTGGAAAAGTCAACGCTGTTTTGTGTTATTTATGACAATTTTGAATGTCTTCAATTTAGTCCTCTCAAATAGCCAAGCTGCTTTCTCTCAGTTGGAGAGAGAGAGGAGTCTGCTTTCTCTATTAGTGCAGTGTCAAGTTAGTCCTTCCTTTTGGTACACATTTGTTATAGATAGATTGTAAGGGGGCATTGTGTTCATAATACCTTAAAGATAAATAAAAGCAAAACCCAGGATCCCTCCCACAGATTGTCTACAATCTCAAATTCAGTAAGCAAGAAACTAACGATTCAGGGACAAAAGCAGGCCAAACACATCCTCATGAGGCAACAACATAGGAGGCTTATGTGGAAAAAGTTAAAAGAAGTTGGAGAGAAGATGAGTTCATATTTGTGCAGTGCTTTGAAGATCAGAAGTGTGAAGTATTGACCATATCAAGGAGTGGCAGAGGAGCGGTGGGCGCTTGGCCCAGGGGAGATGGGAGTCTCTTTTAAGCATGGGCAGCCTCCATCCGCAGTCGCAAGGCTGAGTCTAAGGAGAGAAGAGTGAGGGAAGCGTTGGGGCTGGGGATGTGGAAGGCGAGTGTGAGGATCAAGAAATGAGGGCAGTCTCAAATGAACAGAGAGCAGGGAGAGAAAGGCTTAAGTTGAGAACAAGAAGCGCTCGCCACCGTGCTCCCGCTTCCTTCGCTTTCCTCTTTAAAATTGGGGCCGAGTGTAACAAAGAGTGACACATGTTTTTGGGTTTCTTTAGAAGTTCAACTCGAGGACGCCCGCCTAGCGAACGTACCCAAAGGACTCAGGCCCCAGCACTCCCACCATCAATAGCCATCTTTGTGCCTGTGCCTCCACCTCCCTTGCATCCTCCACCACCCCATGCCCTTCCTCTCCCACCGTGGGCACCACCCCCCCAGTTGCCTCCTCAGTTTCCCCCTGGTCAGCCTCCAGCTGCTGGGTGCCCTGCCCCCCCTCCAGGATATCCCCCAGCTCCTGCCAACAGGTCGCCAGCTTGGGTACCAACAGCAGGACCAACGGCTCCTTCAAATACCATCCCAACGACACAAGCACCTCCTTTACCTAGGGAGGAGTTTGACAGAGAACAACAGAGACCTAAAGAGGAGTAAGTATTTGGCTCAATGAAGTTGCGTTGGTTTTCATTTTTGTATCTCTTTCGATAGTATATCGGGCTGCACTTACACTAAAGTGCATCTGACATAAGCAAAAATGACCTAGTGTTTTTTGCCATATTCTTTTTCATTGCAGGTGCTAACCATGCAGAACTAAACCCAGACAAATGTCATTCTAAAGCTTTCCCTGAAACTTCTAGGCATTCGAAACTGGCTTTGCTTAACTAGGATGTTCACTTTTTCAATTTGCATGCAGTATACATTTTCTGCTGTCGGCCAGGGTTTGTTTCTTGATGTCTTTTTGTAATCAAGGTCAAACTATCACTGTAATCAAGGTCAAACTTCTTTTAACAGGGAGAAGAAAAAGTCCAAGTGTGATGAGTTTACAAAGGATTTTGGTAAAGAACTGATGGAATATAAGAAGATGCAAAAGGAGCGTAGGCGATCGTTTTCCAGGTAACTGCTTTACACGTCCGTAATGGAGAAGCGGGTTGTCTAGAAGAATCAGGAGGAGTTCGACTCCACCTCTCCATCGTCAGATGGATTGGACGAGTCAAGGGATCCGCAGCGACAGGAGTTTCCTATGTAGGTTCCTCGCTCCAATGTGGCCGAGATTACAGTTGACTGATAGTTATAATTTGGCAGCAGTTGTGAAGGAACAGGCGTCTCTTTTCCTAAAGCTTCTCTGCAATGACATCCTTCACCTCCTGACAGCCGCGAGGGGCTAGAAACTGAATAGGTGTAGTTGCTGGATTTTCTGCGTCTCCCTCTTCTGATTGTAACCATTACCTCAAAGCACTTGAGAAGAGAGAGATATGTGAGAGAAATTGTCTTCCTTTCCTCTTTCGCTTACCTCATGTGGATAGAGAGATTTTGAGCTGGACTGCAAACTGGGGGCTTTCACTAGTGTTTTGTTGACATGGTTGAATTTTCCTTAGGAATTAAAAGATCAGTCTTGTTTTAAGGAAATCTGCAATTGGTGAAGGACTTTGAGAGGAGGAATGAACCTATGTGGAATAATGTGAGATGGTTCTTTAAAAGATAATACAAGAAAAACTTGTGAAGACAAAACTCAGGGTAGCTGATGTTTTCCCTCCCCCAAAATCGCCTGGGCGGGAGTCTGAATTACTGCATTACTCTGTTAGTAATGCAGTAGGTAAGCAGAAACTTTTACGTATGATCAAGTTCTTCAATTTGCAGTAGCATTATGTCAGCAGCTGAAAGCAGCTTTGGCATTAGCCTGTGGAGAGGAAAAAAAAACCAAACCAAATTTGGGAGGAAAAAAACTGGAGAGAGTGACTGTTTTGAGTTAACTTCATTTTTTTTGTGTGTTGTGTTTTTTTAAGGTCCAAGTCTCCCTACAGTGCTTCATCTTACTCGAGAAGTTATTATACATACTCCAAGTCAAGATCAGGTTCTTCCCGCTCTCGCTCCTACTCTCGATCCTTTAGTCGTTCCCATTCTCGTTCCTGCTCACGATCACCACGGTATTCAAGAAGAGGCAAAGGGAAGAGCCATAAATATCGTTCTAGGTCAAGGTCACGGGGTTATCACCATTCAAGGTTAAGAAGATACCGTTCACGATCAAGGTCTCCAGTATTTAGAGGCCACTCTCCCACTAAACGGACCGTACCTCGAGGGGAAGGAGGAAGGGAGCATTTTAACAGATACAGAGAAGTTCCTCCACATGATATGAAAGCTTGCTATGGCAGATCTGTTGACTTGAGAGATCCATTTGAAAAGGAAAGAGACAGAGAATGGGAAAGGAACTCTAGAGAACGGTACGAAAAGTTTCACAAGAGCTTTGCTGTTGGCACTCAACCTCCGCCTCCAGTAAACAGGGGGAACTTTTCTCCGGATAGGTTTGGTCCGCCTGGGACCAGACGAGAGAATTTGCCACATGCTTGGGGACGCAGGGAGGATTATCCTGGTGGGCAGAGCCACAGAAATCGTAATAGAGCTGGCAATTACTCTGGAAAACCTTCTGGAAGAGAGAGCCGTGACATCAGAGATGCTACAAAATCCAAAGAGCAGGAGGTGGAACATCCACTGGGAGATGGCCAAGGAAATAAAGAGAGAAACCCCCAGAAGAGAAGAAAAGGGGATGAGAACGAAGGATTTCCCAAAGCTGAGTTGTTAGAAGGTGCGAGGAAAGCCAAAGAGCCAGTTCCAGCAGCAGATGTTGAAACGGACTCCCTGTTCATGCTCCCAAGCCGAGATGATGCCACCCCTGTGAGAGATGAGCCTATGGAAGCAGATTCTGTTGCTTTCAAACCGGTATCTGAAAAGGAGAAAGAAGAGAAGGAGAAGGCAAAAGCAAAAATAGACAAGACAAAGCGGAAAGCAGAAGTGGCTGTTCTGCCTAAGAAAGACAGTCTAATCAAACCAGCTAAAGCTTCCCAAGAGGAGGTGGACACCGATCGTGAAGAATCTCCTGGAATGGAACCTGCTGTGAAAAAAGTGAAGGAGGAGTTGCCAAAGACAGACAACGTTAAAACCTCTTCCTCTCAAAAGGCTGAGAAGGCTCTTGGTTCCCCACGGAAAGTTCAGCCCAAAGTTACCAAAGATCACCCAGAAACCAGAGCAGCCAAGGAGGAAACGGCAAAGAAAGACCATCGAAAAGAAAGCAAGTCGGAGAAGCCCTCCAACAGAGAGGGCAAGTCAAAAACACCTGCTGAAAAAAGCAACCCCTCTGATGCAAAACCTGAGCAAAGAAAAAGAAAAGTAGATGAAAAGGTTGCTGCAGAACATGAAGCGCCTTCCCTAAAGGCCTCTAAACCCGAAGCTGCTGAATCGAAAAGACCACCAAAGGGGAAGACTGAGCCTGATGGTGAAAAAGGAGAGCAAACTCCAGAAGAGGATAAACCTGCTTTTCTTGACAGCCCCGCCAAAAAGATTAAACTTAACCAAGAAACTGGCAAAAAGGTTGTGAGTGGAGAAAATGTGCTACCTGCAAAAGAACCTGTTGAGAAACCTGAGCCGAACAGCAGCAAAGTTAAACAAGAAAAAGCAAAGGGAAAAGTGAGAAGCAAAGTAACGGCAGCTGATGGATCTAGTGCAACTCCGGTAGATTGCACCAGGTACCTCATCTTTTCTTTTCTTTTCTTTCTTTCCTCCCTCGCCGCCACAAACAAATGTAAAATTCTTTATGGTGACTAATGAAAGGAACAGCTAAATCTGTGCTAAATGAGTGAATAATCTGTGATCTTTCCTGCTAAGCTGTACTTGGGTCAAAATCCAATTTTGTGAAAGAAAACAAGCAGTCTGTACTGCCCAGACAGCTAATAAGGTTAATTCATTGAGGACGTGTTTGACCCTTACTTTGGGGACTTTTCCCCCCCCTTCTTATTCATTATATGTTGACTCTTTGAGGAGTCCCCTCTAGGTCTTCCTTCAGATCCAGCTTACTGCTAAAGGCAAGGATAACAGACATGTCTATACCAGGCAATATTTTGCCTTTTTAAAATTGCAAGGTGCTGTAATGATCTACTTTTGTCAGCATGAGATGAAAGGATACCTTGCAGAAATAGCAGCTTGGTTGCCAATATCTTGTACTGCTTTGAGCTTTGAGCACAGTGCCGTCTTGACACAGCTACACTGCTTCCAGCTCAGTGCCAACTCTTTTGGCACTTACCTTGGACATCTCTCTTCCCTGTTCCATCGTGTGACATGGGAAAAGAAGAAAAGTGATCTAGTGTGAAGCTGTTATTACGTACATTTCAGCGTCTAAAGAAGCAGGACAGCGCAAACTCAAACCATTTCAGACGTCCCTGGAGACTTAAGATCGTGTCTTGATATTCTAAAAAGCTTTTAAAATGTACATTTTTCTGAAGAAGAACACTGGGACGTGAGAATAAAACTGTGGTTGTGTATACCTCTCCCTAATTGCTTGCTTAGATGTTGAAACAAGAATGTATACCTAGTTTATCTAGCATTGGTAGAAGCAGGACATGAAGGAATTCCCAGGTCAGACAGTCCCCAATCTGATAATCTCGTGTCTTTGTTAACTAAATGGAGAGGAGGAAGATACTAAATTAACTGATTGCTCCTAGTCTTAGCTAGTGGACTCATCCTTTCTCTCGTCTGTTCCCTTAATGGAACATCTTTTGAAAAAATACGGAAGATTTAGAATGGGAACAAAAGCTGTTTTCTAAACTGTTAGAAAAGATGGCGGCGCGTATATCTCACCCATGGTTAATGTCAGCTTTTTTCCTCTTAGCACTAGTTCTACTGGAGGAAGCCCCGTTAGAAAGACTGAAGAAAAGCCAGACACAAAACGAACTGTCATTAAGACCATGGAGGAGTATCATCATGATATCACAGCCCCTGAGGAAGACATCGTTATGATGATCCAGGTCCCTCAGTCAAAGTGGGATAAGGACGACTTTGAGTCTGAAGAGGAAGACATTCAATCTACCCAGGTGCTCGCAACCGTAGGAAAACCTGCTAATGTTATACAAAATGCGAGTGCTAAGCCACCAAACCCTGTAAAAGAGAGTGAAAAAGAGACGGAGCCTTTGAAGGAAAGACAGAAAACTAGAAAAGAGGTGAGTTATGAAAGCTCCCAGCATGACGCAAAAAGTTCAAAAAGTTCGATGTCAAATGAAGAAGGAAAAACCAAAGACCGGGATCATTCTTTGTCAGACAAAGACACCTCTGAGAAGAGAAAGAGCAGTGTTCAGCAAGAAAAAGACCCCTCAGAACGTGCAACCGAGCAAGGAGATGGAAAAAGTATTTCCCAATCTTCTGAAGACGGCAGATTTTCAGAGAAGCCTGATACTGGCCATGGATCCGCTGCTAAAGACTTTCCTCCTAACCAAGACAAAACTTCTGACCGTGATGGCGAGAGAGATTATTCTAGTTCCAAGCGTAGAGATGAAAAGAGTGAATTAGCAAGGAGAAGAGAGTCCCCTTCTCAAAACAGAGAATCTACGTCAGTCCAGAAGAGTAAGCCGAGAGACGAAGGAGCAGAGCTGTGCGAAAAGTGCACTGGGGACGCCAAAAGGAGCAGCTGCAGCCCTCCGCCTGAGCGGCAGCAGTCTGATCCCAAAGCTGCTCACGATTCCAAGCGTACGCTGGAGGAACCCAAACCTCTAGATCAAAATGCAGGAGAAGAGAAAGAGAAGCACGTACCAGAAGTAAAGAGCAATGAAGAGCAAGAGCCAGGCGGTATTAAAGCACCTTGGAGGGAGGAATCGCCAGCTGTAAAACATGAGAAAGAGAAGGTGACTGGACAAAACAATCAAAGTGTTGCCCAGCCTAAGCCTCAGGTAAGCAGCTCCTCGCCGCTCTCTTCTGATCGAACGCAAGAGACTGATGAGGCTGCGTTTGTACCAGACTGCAATGAAAGTGACAGGGAGAGTAATGTATCTGCAAAAGGCGAGGAAGCGGCAGGGAAAACTCGTGACGACCCAAAGGAAAAGGCTGTTGATAAGGTGAAAGAGGATACAGCAGCACCTGCTGCAGCTGACCGGCCTGAAGCAAGGCGAGGTCCAAGGCAAAGCAGTCCCAGCGTTAGGCGCAGCCGTAGCCAAAGCCCTTCTGAGAGTCAGACTGGAGGCCACAGGAGCGGTGCCAGGTCAGGAGAGAGGCAAGACAGCAAGAAAAAGAAGAAGAAAAAGGAGAAGAAGAAGGACAAGAAGCAGAAGAAACACAAGAAGCAGAAGAAACACATTGGACATGAAAGGGAATTGGAAAAGAGCCACAAACACAAAGACAAGAAGAACAAATGGAAGAAGAGCAAAGACAAGGAGCAAGATGACCAAAAAGTGAAATCTGTCCCTACACAGAATGACAGATAATGAAAAAAGACTTAATTCCCCAGTCATCTGTATTAAATTTTGTTAAAATGTGCACGAATTCAAGCATTGCAAATGATGACATGAAAGACCCTGCGTTGCACTGCCACTGGATTGTTTGATTTTTACATCGGAGCCATAAAAAGCGAACATTTTGTACAGAATTGTGAGTTGTGACCACGTCACATGAAAGGCGTTGCTGGGGCATCTGATTTTTAACCACCGTGAATTAGTTTGGCTGGAGTTTTCTGTCCTGAAAATTTTCCCAGTTGAATTTTCTTTTAATTGCCTGGCAGAAGCAGCTGGTATCAGTTATAAAAGATCAGCAGAAGGATTTGCAGAATACATTGCAGCCTTGTTATGTCACTTCTTGATTACAATAAAACGTTTTCAGTAAACTAGGCGGTGTGATGAGCTTTTCAGTGATAGCTGAACGTCAGCAGAGCAAAGCCTGGTGACAGAAAACAGCCACCAGTAAAAGCTTGCTGGTAGCTGACACGTATGAAAAATAACATCCACGGGTTTCATTTTGCAAAGAGCGGCAGGACTTTCGGTCTTCTGAACGGATGCCACGTGGGGAGGCGCTGCCGAGAGGTAAGCCAGCAAAGGGGAAAAGAATTGGAAGGTATTTACATATTTGTATGCAAAACCCTTTCCTTCCAAGAGGAAAACCACAGCCAAGTTTTCTGAAATGCAACCAGAAACGGAGAGCTAAAGCAGCCAAGACTGAATTAACCGAATGAACCACTCAAGGGTGCCTTCAAGTTAGGGGTCCAGCTTCGAGCTGGGGGTCCAGCTCCGACCCACCCCTGACCCCGAGGTGTCACCAAGGGTCTGCAGACATCAAGGAGAGCAACGGGGCTGGACCAGGCTGTGAAGCCTGGGCTGCTCCGATCCTGGCAAGGGGATCGATGCGGCCTGCAGCCCAGGCAAATCCTGCCCGTCCGTGATGGGTGTGCTCAGCCCCTTGACCAGACTGGCGGTGTTTTGGGGCAGGCTCTGGAAGAGGGAAAGGCCTGAGCCATGGCCAGGCTGTGAACTCCTCCCGTTTCAATCTGTTCTCTGAAAACCCACAAAGGAGCAGAGGGGCACAGTGAGCGTTGATGCCTATGAGCTTGGAACACCAGTCATGCGATGGGCACAGGAATAGCGTGTGGCTTTTCCAAGCCTCACTTACCAAGGAACAAAGAACGTTGTGGGTACAAAGAGTTGCCTCCATACCTTTTCCATCGCATGTAATTTGACTACGAGCCAACCACTGTATCCTATAAATATGACAGGCTAAGTGGGCCGCCTTTGATCTCTCCCTGCTGGCAGCGTGGCTGCATGGCGGTGATCTCCCCTTGAGCTGGGACATCCCGCAAGGCTGCTCCTCGAGGCAGAGAGACCTTTTAGAATCATAGAAGCACAGAATCGTTAGGGTTGGAAAAGACCCTTAAGATCATCGAGTCCAACCGTTAACCTATCACTGCCAAGCCCAGCACTAAACCATGTCCTCAAGCACCACATCCACCCGTCTTTTAAATACCTCCAGGGGTGGGGACTCAACCACTTTTACCAACGACAGATCTTTGGTAAGCGACCGATATCGTGCATAACCTTGTAGTATGGTAACTTTGATTTTGTCTTGGTAACTTTAATTGCAGGCTGAATTGATGCTAATGAAACATTACATAAACTTTGCATGTACAATCCTTTAGACGTAAACTGTTGACCAAGTCTGAGACTAGGTTTGGGCCCAGCTGCACCTAGTCTCCTCTCTGAGGAAGGAGTTTAGAAAGCCAGGGGGTCCACTCTGAACCTCGTGACTCTCCAGGAGGGTCCTCCTTACCCTTTTGTGTCCCCGGTCTCTCTGTGAATCAGTCTCACTCGAGTGTAACTCACTTTTCCTTTCTAGGATTCTTCCATGCAGTAATTAATAGAGTGAACCTCGCCATCGAACTTTGTCAAGTCAAAGTTTTACAACATCAGATTAAAACCACTTTTGCTATTACCTTTGATGGCGATTCCTTAAGCGATCTAAATCACTCTTTTGTGACAAACTGGCGTAGTTGGCAGGATCCTAAATCAGGATTCACGAGCCAGTCCCAGCCACCCAGATCTGCCTACCCATCCTCCCCGCTGCCCAAGGGCCCTCTCCCCTCCAGCGACTGCCAGGGTGCTGGCCCTCTCACGGCTCATGAGCAATGAGCTCCTCCGCAAGTCCCTCACGCACTCCAGGAGCACCACCACCACTCACGCTCGTCCTACCACCACTATCAGTCTGCAGGGGGGGTAGGGGGGGGTAGGGACAGGGGAGAGAAAAGGAGAAATGGAACAGGGGCTCTCAAGTTTTAACAAGTCACTGAGGCTCCTGAACTGCAACTTTGAGTGGTCAGTAGGTATTCCACAAGCCTGGTAAAGTGCCTTCAGCTACTCCTCTGCCTATGGACAGCACCAGCATCACCTCTGCTGGACGCACAGGCTTAGTCTGACCTGCCCTTTTCCACCTGCAAACAGGACCATGCACCAAGCCAGTGCCCCACAAACAGGCAGGTTTCTGGAGGACCCAGGTGAGGACACAGAGGCTGGGATGGGGGTCTATGAGTGCAAACAGGGAAAAGACATGGGACAGGGAAACACATAGAATCATAGAATGCTTTGGGATGGAAGGGACCTTTCAAGGTCATCTAGTCCAACCCCCCTGCAATGGGCAGGGACATCTCCAACTAGATCCAGTTGCTCAGAGCCCCCTGCAGCCTGGCCTTGAATGTTTCCAAGGATGGGGCATCCACCACCTTTCTGGGCAACCTCTTCCAGTGTTTCACCACCCTCATAATGAAAAATTTTTTCCTTGTGTTCAGTCTAAATCTCCCCTCCTTTAGTTTAAAACCATTACCCCTTGTCCTGTCGCAGAAGGCCTTGCTAGAAAGACTATCCCCAGCTTTCTTGTAGGCCCCCTTTAAGTATTGAAAGGCCACAATCAGGTCTCCCCACAGCCTTCTCTTCTCCAGGCTGAACAAGCCCAGCTCTTTCAGCCTTTCCTCATAGGAGAGGTGTTCCAGCCCTCTCATCATTTTTGTGGCCCTTCTCTGGACCCTCTCCAACAGGTCTATGTCCTTCCTGTACCGAGGACCCCAGAGCTGGAGGCAGTGCTCCAGGTGGGGTCTCATCAGAGCAGAGTAGAGGGGCAGAATCCCCTCCCTCGACCTGCTGGCCACGCTTCTTTGGATGCAGCCCAGGAGACGGTTGGCTTTCTGGGCTGTGAGAGCACATTGCCGGCTCATGTCCAGCTTTTCATCTATCAGTACCCCCAAGTGCTTCTCCTCAGGGCTGCTCTCAATCCCCTTCATCCCCCAGCCTGTATCGATACTGGGTATTGCCCCAACCCAGGTGCAGGACCCTGCATTTGTCCTTCTTGAACCTCATGAGGTTCACACAGGCCCACCTCTCCAGCCTGTCCAGAACCCTCTGGATGCCATCCCGTCCCTCAGGCGTGTCGACCGCACCACTCAGCTTGGTGTCACCTGCACACTTGCTGAGGGTGCACTCGATCCCGCTATGTCCTTGATGAAGATATTGAACAGCGCTGGCCCCAGAGCGGACCCCTGAGGGACACCACTCATCACTGGTCTGCATCTGGACATCGAGCCATTGACCACTACCTTCTGGATGCGACCATCCAGCCAATTCCTTAGCCACCAAACAGTCCACCCATCGAATCCATATCCTTCCAATTTAGAGAGGAGGAGATTGTGGGGGACCGTGTCAAAGGCCTTACAGAAGTCCAGAGAGGTGACATCCGTAGCTCTTCCCTCGTCCGCTGACGTAGTTAATCCATCACAGAAGGCTACTAGGTTGGTCGGGCAGGACTTGCCCTTGGTGAAGGCGTGCTGGCTGTCCCAAATCATCTCCCTGTCCTCCATGGGCCTTAGCGTAGCTTCTAGGAGGATCTGTTCCATGATCTTCCCAGGCACAGAGGGGAGGCCGACAGGTCGGTAGTTCCCAGGGTCCTCCTTTTTACCCTTTTTAAAAATGGGTAAAATCCACTGCTCTTCTGTGGATTTCTCTCTACCTTTGAGTCTGAGGACAAGTATGTGGGATCCTCTGGGACGAGGGGAGGGGAAAAAAATCCATATTACTTTCTATATGTAAATGCTACTTAGGCTACATGCTGGCCAGACTTTCACGGAGAACTTTAAACTCGGTTTAGTGGGGGATGAGGAGGAGGAAAAGGAAGAACAGGAGGAGGACGAGAAAAAAGATGAGGAAGAATAGGAGAAGACTAACCAGAAAGATGGGGAAGGGGGAGGAGGAGCAAAAAGGAAGATCGGGGGGAGGAAGAACAGGAGGAGGGAAAAGAGGAGAAGGAACAGGAAGAGGAAGAAGACAGGAGGAGCAGGAGAAAGAACTAGAAGAGGAGGGGGAGGAATAACAAAAGGAGGAGCAATAATAAGAGGAGGAGGAGAAGGAGGAGGAACATGAGGAATAAAAGGAGAAGGAGGCGGAGGATGAAAAGGAGGAGAAGAAAGAACAGGAGGAGCAGGAGGATAAGGAAGAGGAGGAAGAGGAGGCAGAAGAGGTACAAGAAAAGGAAAAAGAGGAAGAAGAAGAAGAAGAAGATGAGGATGATGAAGGAACATGGAAGAGGGGGAACAGGAGGACAAACAGTAGGAACAGGAGGAACAGGAGGAACAGGAGGAACGAGAGGAAGAGAAGAAGGAAAAAAGGAACAGGAAGACGAGGAGGAGGAGAATGAAGAAAATTAACAGCGGCCCTCCTCAATTGTGTGGGCCTGGCATGCACATCTCGTGGGCACCCTGAACATCATGCACAGGGTCTTCCTTGGGAAGGACAAAGGCGGACGAATGGGATGGATCTGGGTGGATGCAAGGGGTGGCAGGGGAGCAGGGGGGAAAAAAGGAGCAGGAAAATCACAGGCTCATAGGTTCATTCAAGTTGGCAAGGACACCAGGGAGGCCCCAGTCCTGCAGTGCTCCAGCTCCAGGCAAGACCAGCGAGGATGTCAGACCAGGATGCAGGGGCGTTCCTCCAGCGGGGTCTAGAAAGCCTCTGAGGATGGAGGCCTGCAATAGCATGGCTTCACAGCTTAGCGTTAACCACTATTTGAGTGGCTGTGGCTGTGGCTGTAGCAGGGTGGCTCTCTCCCAGCCATCCTCTGTTTACATCCCTCTACATAGCTTCAGAACAGCAGGAAACGTTGCCACCTCATGCTCTCTCCCTTTTCAAGTCTTCCAAGGATACATGAAACAACACAGGTTGTGCTGCAGGTCTGTGAGGGACCCCAGCAGGAGCTCCCTTTGCTGTGAGAGTCGCTAATTATTCTGGGTGGGTGTGAAGACGCAGAGAAGTGCAATCAAAGAAGCAGTTTTCGTTGGCAGGAGAGAGAGTGGCTTCAGCAAAGCAGCCTAACCAGCACCCAGCACGGAGGAGCTGTGGAAGGAGCTACACGGCTGCCTTGCTCTACAACACCGGCACCTGCCTGAACCTGCCTGCCTGCCTCTGGCAAAGGAGCTGAATGCAAGGGAAACGCTGCTCATCCAAAGCTACACGTTTCTGGGCTACAAGGTGAAGGACAACGGAAAACAAAGAGAAGAAAACAGACGCTAAGCAGCAATTCTGTTTTTCTTTTCCTTTGGTGACTCTTAATAATAAAAGTACCAACAGTTCCACAGCCTGAGAAGTGTATGGTATTCCGTGTATCATTTGGGTTGCAGGGCCTTGCATGTGGGTTACAGGGCACTGACAACCCATTTTTTCATTACTGCACCTAAAACCTGTGCGTTTTGCACTTCCTTGCAAGTAGAGGGAGAACGGGAGCTATACGGCGAATGCCTACTTGCTGATTTATTTCAGAAATACTGCCTAGGGACTGTGTATATGGGGATTTGCATGCAGAAATTTCTGAAGAATCCTTCCTGGCAAGTCCTGCAATTTCAAAAAGCCAATAAGGAGGTGGGAATCCAGTATAATTAAAAAAAAAATAAAAAGTCTTATCACTGCTGCAGTTCCTGATGTCTGCTGTTCGTATCTGGAACATTTTGTGTGCCTATGTCTCTTAACCACACTAGAGAAGATGCTGAGGTAGGAAGTCTTGCAGATGTAGCTCACCTAGTCTAACCCCCAGCCGCCTTTAATGATGTATGCCTCCCTTCAGCTTTCACTGTGCAAAACAATCCCTAGAGTCACGTTGATGCACCCTGCTTTATTTCTGGGTGCAACAAGCCCTCAAATACCAGCTTTGTGGTTTCATAAGCCCGATTCTGCCGGATTGGTCAGTTCAAAAGAAAACGGCCTGCCTAGCAGGTATCAAAAGGTCCCAGGAAAGGATTAATCTAAGAACTTGAGAAGCCACCTGAGCTGGAGGGGGAAGTCCCTGAATCGGATGGGACAAAGACAGGCAACAGGACATTCTCCAGCCTCACGAGGCAGAGCTGCGTGCTGAAGAAAGGGCACGGCGACAAGAGCTTCTGCTGGAGTCCTGGGTACTACAGGAATGGCCCTTGCAAAATCTCATCTCCTTTTAGGGATTTACTCAGCTTCAGCCCCACCACACCTTGTATCAGCAACTGGAAGGCAGTGAATTCAACGCTTGCCAACCATCTCATACAGAGCAGAATCTCAGGTGAACCCAAGAACAGTTAGAGACCTTGCCAAGTGATGTCAGTGCCACAGCACCTCCACTGGCAGAAAACCTCTTGAGCTTCAGCTGGACTTGGGAAGGGATTTCCTAAAGCCTCTTTCCTCCACGGCTGCCCCAGCAAGCAGCAGTGGAGCAGCGCTGCCCGGCTCCCCTCCTGCAGCACTGCCAAGCCAAACAGCAGGCACAATGCAACCATCAGCCTCCATCGAGGGCCCTGAGTGACCTGTATCAGAGATTCAAAAGAAGGAATAAGGCAATTAAACGACAAACAGAAACACATCGTTCACTACCAAGGCAGAGCAGACAGGACAGCGGGTACTATCCTAAAGTGGTCTCAACGTGAGAGACACGATTTCACCTCGAACACGGCAAGTGAAAAACATCTGAGGAGGGCACCCCAGATCTTCCCAAGGGTGGCCAGCCGGGTTACCGTGCTGCTGAAACAACCAGCCCGAGAGCGCAGCATGACCACAGCAGTGCCCAGCACCTTACGAGATGCACTGCTGGCACTGCTGCAGGGACAGCGTTTGTTTCCACTGGAGCAGATGCTGCTTTCAACAGCTTTCAACCCAGCGGCACACCCCAAATCAGAAATAACCCTTAGACCTGGTAGCATTACTCAAATCCAGGAACAAACCCTAAATCCAGACGCACCCCACACCTGGCAGCACCCCCCACACCTGGAAGCATGCACCTGACGCAGCAACACCCCCAAACCCTCAAGTTTCCCCCAAAATTGGCAGCAGCCACCCAGGCACATCCCCCAAAACCTGTCGGCACCCTCAAAACCCACAAACGCCCCCAAGCCCAGGGGCACACCTTAAACCAGCCAACAGTCCCCCAAGATCATCAGGAACCACCAAACGCAGAAACACCCCCAAAATGGGCTCCTTCCCCCTGACCAGGCAGCACCCCCCAGAACTGGCAGCACTGCCAGCCCCAGCAGGGCGCAGCCGCCCCAAAGCCGGTGGGGCTCGCCGCCAGCCCGGCTGCACTACTGCCGCTCCCCAGGACACGCCAGGGCGCGGGCAGGGAGCACCCAGGAGGACACGGGTGCTGCACCCAGAGGTGGGGAGGAGCTGTCACAGGGGAGTGGGGAAGGGACAGAGACTGCAGGTGCAGACGGGGCTCGGGGGGGGTGTGAACATCCCACCAGGGGAAAATACAAATACCGCTCCGGCGTGACACTCAACAGCAGCCTCCCGAGGCCAGCAAGGACTGAAGCACATGGCCAAGGTGCTGGGTGGCCGGCCAAGGCCAGCCCATAGGGAGGAAAGTCTGGGGAATGCACTCCCATCCCTGGGGGAGAAGACAACGCCCCCAGGCCCGTCCCCTAATGCTGCCCCCCGAGAAAGGCAGAGGAGGATGACTGACAAATGAGTGTGGGATCTCCCAGTGCAGATGAGAGGAGAGAGCAGCCAGCTTTATTGTGCGGGGGGATGGGAGCCAGCATTTGGGGCTGGTGCACGACTGGTCAGCAGCGTCTTCCAGGACAGCTGTATGGCTTTTGTGCCCGACGTTGTAACCGTGAGCGGTGTCGGATCCGGTCTGGCCCAGGCTGGCTGGAGCGGCTGGTGCTGTTGAGAGCCAGAGCGCCACGGGACAGCCCCGATGCCGCCTGCGTGGTGGAGCTGGAGCTGCTCCTCGCAAGCCCCAGAGCGCCAAGGAACAGCCCCGGTGTCACCTGCCAGGCAGTGCTGGGGCTGCTGGGCTCAGCACTTGGGGCTGGCACACGGCTGGTCCCGCGGTCTTTTCTAGGCCGGCTGTATGGCTTTTGCGCCCGACGTTGTAACCGTGAGCGGTGTCGGATCCGGTCTGGCCCAGGCTGGCTGGAGCGGCTGCTTCTTTCAGGCACTGGGGAGCTGAGGGATGGCCCCAGTGGTGCCTGGATGCTGGTGCTGGAGCTGCTTCTTGCAGGTGCTGGGGACCCTTGGAAGAGGCCCAGTGCCACCTGGCTGGCAGTGCTGGGGCTGCTGCTTTCAAGGCCTGGGGAGCCGCAGGGTGGTCCCAATGCCAGCTGGCTGGCAGTGCCCGAGGTGCTGCATTCAGCACATGGGGCTGGCACACGGCTGGTCCCGCAGCTTCTTCCAGGCCTGCTGTATGGTTTTTGCACCTGCTGGTGTAGTCGCGCGCGGTGTCTCATCTGGTCTGGCGCAGGGTGGCTGCAGCAGCTGCTTCTTTCAAGCACTGGGGAGCTGCGGGATGGCCTCAGTGGTGCCTGGGTGATGGTGCTGGGCCTGCTGCTCTCAGGCACCAGGGAGCCATGGGACAGCCCCGATGCCACTTGGCTGGCAGCGCTGGGGCTGGCACGCTCTGAATTGTCACTGGAGGCTGTGAGGGGAGGCAGGAAGGTCAGCAGCACGGCCACCCAGCCCCTGGGCAGGAGAGGTCGTTGTGGTGCCCACAGGCCTGCTGGAGCCAAGCCCCCCCTAAGCCCCTGCTACCAGGCCTAGCCTGGCCTCTGGCTCCAGCGCAGGGGCACCCGGGTGCTTTGCCTCTTACCAGTGGCCAGGCCAGCACAGCAGTCGCACTCCCAAGTGCTTGTACTGTTCCTCAAGTAGGAGCAGCGTCGGTGGATGCCTTTGGCAGCGCAGGAGCTGCACAGGAGCAGTTCCCAGGACCTGGGGAAACAAACGGGTTGCTGGTTGTGAGGACAATGTGACGCAAGCAAGGGCCTGCCCAGCAGAACTCTTGTTCTTAGTCCTTCCTCCCCAAGTAGGTACGGAGACAGAGATCCCATGCAGAGCCCTAGACTTCTGCTTTGGCAGCTTACCCCTTTTCCTCTGCCTGCTCCCTGCCTCCCGGACAAAGGCACTTGCTGGCATTGCAGCCGATGTGCCTCTGGTACACCACTCCGAAGGCTTGGTCACTCTCCTGTGATGGTTGTCTGCTGCAGAAGGAAGGGAAAGTGTTGAGCCCCTGTTGCCCCAGCATCGGGCAGACCCAGGCCGTCCCTTCTCTTCTGCCCCCACCCCATTTCCAGCTCCTCCATGAAGCAGAGGACAAGAGTCAGGGGACGGCAGAAGGCCAGGCTTGCCGGGCAGTCCCTGGCCTGGCACTGCGCTTGCGCCCTATGTCTTGTGAGTTGGGAAGAGAAAAAACAACCTCTTGGAGATTCGAATCCCCATGGTGAGCATCTCCATGACAAACTGATCTTTGTTTTGGCAATGCAAGCAGCAGAAGCAGACGCCAGCGTGGATAGCCTGTTTCTGGATGCAGCTCCGGTGGAACCAGGCGCGTTGACATGCTGGGCACACCATGGTGCGGTAGGACTTTTTGTCCTCCACGAGGTCCAGGCAGATGAGGCAGGTGCTGTTCAGCTGCGGACTGGCCTGCACTGCCTGCACTGGGCGGTGCTCCCAGCAGAAGGACCTGGGGGGAAGACGGAAGGGACGGGCGAGGTGAAGTGAGAAGTGCTGAGTCCTTCCCCGGTGATGGCAAGGCGGGCAGGGGAGCGGTGAAGGCGCCGCACACCCTGTCCGGGCTCTGGCTCTGGCTGTGGCAGGCTGCTGGGAAGTGTCCCTGTGGGTTCATCACTTGCTGGCAGGAGGGGACTTGGAGACGAGGAGGCTCCTGCACGAGGGCCGGCAGCCCTTACCTGTACAGCCCGAAGAACTGGGTGACACATTCACCCTGTGAGGCACAGGGGAGATGGAAGCTGCGGTCGCACCTCTTCTCCCGGCAGTTGATGGCAGCGCCCGTCTTGCCGCAAACGAAGCAGCGCTGGAAAGAGCACAGCAGTCCCCTCAGCGGCAGCCTCAGGGCCTGTGTGGCCAGCCCCACGCCTCCGGGCAGGGCGCAGGCTGTGGGCACTGCTGGCCCACACCCCACAAATCTGCCTGGCGCACGAGGCTTTTGCCTGTGTCGGAGCCTCTGTGGAGCTGCTGGGAGCAGGCGTTTGTCCCAGGGCTGGTGGAAGGGCTGGGATTTCTTTCTTGGCGTTCAGGAGGAGCTCCCACAAGCCTCTCCTGGTGCAAACCTCCCTGCTTTTCCCAGGTCCTCACCTTCTGGGCTGCCTCCTGGATTGCGCGTCTGGTGTCCTCAATGACAAACCCATTCCTGCTCTCTCGCAGACAAAGCCCGCTGGCAAGAAACTGCAGAGCAGAGAAGGCCAGGAGCTCATCAGGTCAGCAAGGAAGGGAGCATCCCTGGCAGAAAGCTGGAGGGAGCCCCAGGAGAACTCACCAGGCAATAGGTGTGGGCACAGAGCCCTTTCTTCGCTACTTTGCACCCACAGATAAGGGGGTCAGCCTCTGCCTGGAAACACAGCATGCATGCTGGAGGGGAGAGAGGAAATCCCGCTGGGAATGAGCACCTCCGTGGGGCTGGGGGAAGTGTCCCTGCAGGATCACCCCCAAGGACCTGCTCTGTCCCTGCCTGGCTGGCTGAAGGGCAGGGCTGGGGCCTTTGGAGAAGAAGGGAGCATGGCAGGCACGGGTGCCCCAACAGGTGCCCACAGCCCAGCCTGGGCCCCACTTGCTGAGGAGAGGAGGGACCCTGCCCTGGGGCGGTTGGGGAGCTCCTGCCTTCCCCTGCCACCACTCTTGCCTGTACACAGACTGCCCCGACAACCCCTCTGCCAGCCATCGGGAGCTCTCACCTTGCTCCCGCGAGTCGGAGTCCTGCTGCTTCGTTGCGACCATGGTGCACGTTGACGGCGAGCACTTGGAGAGCCTCTGCCCCAGCAGTGCCAGGGTTTCTCCTCCGAACACTCCTCTGCCAACCCTGAGGGAGCAGTGGGACACGGTGAGCTTGCCACACAGGTCCCGGAAGCCCAAGGTGTGAGGCTCCCCTCCTCCCTCGGCAGCCCTGGGCAAGGCCCTTTCTCCCCTGCCCTCTCCTCACCTCACCAGGTCAGACTGACGCACGCCTGGAGCCCAGCAGCCCTTTATCCAGGCCTTGGCGACGGGTCACAGTTTCTGCTGTGACATCACCACCACCCGTCTGCGTGTGCCCCCACTATGGGCAAGGGCGCCTTCGGCTACCTGTCACCCCCTGTGACACGGCCACCTTGGCACCCGAGTCAGGGGGGTGGCTGCTCTTGCACCCGTACGGGGCTGCAGTGCTGCACCGGTCGCCCAGAGAGGCCGTGGGCTCTCCAGCCTTGGAGACAGGCCCAGCCCGGCTGGAGAAGGGCCTGGGCAGCCTGCTCCAGGGGACCCTGCTTGGGCAGGCGCTTGCACTAGATGGTCTCCAGAGGTGCCCTCCAACCTCAACCATGCTGGGATTCTGTGAAAGGCGGCTGGCCTTCCACGTGTTGACAGGGAGCTTGTCGATGGCGGGCACGCCTAAAGTGGCGAGCACAGAAACGGGAATGGGGCCAACAGCATGGGGATGTCGACAGCACTAAGAGTGGGGACTAGGATGTACCGAGCAAGGGGGTGGGGACCTTGAAAAGTTTGGGGCTTGGGGACATTGCAAGCATGTGACGGGGTGGCACCAAGCACCAAGAGGGGAACCTCACTGAGTGTGGAGCTGGTGACAGTGCTGAGCATGTGTCCTGCTTTTGGATGGGATAGAGTTCACCTTCTTCATAGCAGCTCGTATGGTGCCATGTTTTGCATTTGTGACCAAAACAGTGTCGGTAACACACCGATGTTGTAGCTATGGCCGAACAGTGCGTGCACAGTGTCAGGGCCTTTTCTGCTTCTCACACAGGCCAACAGCAAGTAGGCTGGGAGTACACAAGACGCTGGGAGGGGACACAGCCAGGACAGCTGACCCCAAATGACCAAAGGGATATCCCATACCTTATGAGGTCTGCTCAGCAATAAAATTGCGAGCTGTTCTTGCTCCTGGACTGGCTAGGCATCGGCCAGCTGGTGGTGAGCAATTCTGGGGTTCTGCATCGCTTGTTTTCTTTGTTTTGCTTTGCCTTCCTTATTAAACTATCTTTATCTCAACCCATGAGTTTCTGCATTTTTATCCTTCTGATTCTCTACCCCATCCCCATGTGGGGGAGAGGGAGTGAGCGGCTGTGTGGAGCTTAGCTGCCTACTGGGGTTACACCATGCCAGCGTGGGACATGGGTGCTGCTGAGCATGGGGCTGAGCATGGGGCTGGGGACCTCACCAAACAGACCCACGCGGCGGACTGAACCCCAAGCTCTCACAACCATGTTCTGGGCAATTTCACAAGCGGTAGTGAAGACCCCACTGCCCCCCAAAACAAGAGGAAAACCACAGCCAAGTTTTCTGAAATGCAACCAGAAACGGAGAGCTAAAGCAGCCAAGACTGAATTAACTGAATGAACCACTCAAGGTGCCTTCAAGTTAGGGGTCCAGCTTCGAGCTGGGGGTCCAGCTCCGACCCACCCCTGACCCTGAGGTGTCACCAAGGGTCTGCAGACATCAAGGAGAGCAACGGGGCTGGACCAGCCTGGGCTGCTCCGATCCTGGCAAGGGGATCGATGCGGCCTGCAGCCCAGGCAAATCCTGCCCGTCCGTGATGGGTGTGCTCAGCCCCTTGACCAGACTGGCGGTGTTTTGGGGCTGGCTCTGGAAGAGGGAAAGGCCTGAGCCATGGCCAGGCTGTGAACTCCTCCCGTTTCAATCTGTTCTCTGAAAACCCACAAAGGAGCAGAGGGGCACAGTGAGCGTTGATGTATATGAGCTTGGAACACCAGTCATGCGATGGGCACAGGAATAGCGTGTGGCTTTTCCAAGCCTCACTTACCAAGGAACAAAGAACGTTGTGGGTACAAAGAGTTGCCTCCATACCTTTTCCATCGCATGTAATTTGACTTCGAGCCAACCACTGTATCCTATAAATATGACAGGCTAAGTGGGCCGCCTTTGATCTCTCCCTGCTGGCAGCGTGGCTGCATGGCGGTGATCTCCCCTTGAGCTGGGACATCCCGCAAGGCTGCTCCTCGAGGCAGAGAGACCTTTTAGAATCACAGAATCACAGAATCGTTAGGGTTGGAAAAGACCCTTAAGATCATCGAGTCCAACCGTTAACCTATCACTGCCAAGTCCACCACTAAACCATGTCCTCAAGCACCACATCCACCCGTCTTTTAAATACCTCCAGGGGTGGGGACTCAACCACTTTTACCAACGACAGATCTTTGGTAAGCGACCGACTTTTGTCGGTCTTTTGTCGACTTATGTCTTGGTAACTTTAATTGCAGGCTGAATTGATGCTAATGAAACATTACATAAACTTTGCATGTACAATCCTTTAGACATAAACTGTTGACCAAGTCAAGGTTTGGACCTAGCTGCTCCTAGTCTCCTCTTGAGGAAGGAGTTTAGAAAGCCAGGGGGTCCACTCTGAACCTCGTGACTCTCCAGGAGGGTCCTCCTTACCCTTTTGTGTCCCCGGTCTCTCTGTGAATCAGTCTCACTCGAGTGTAACTCACTTTTCCTTTCTAGGATTCTTCCATGCAGTAATTAATAGAGTGAACCTCGCCATCAAACTTCGTCAAGTCAAAGTTTTACAACATCAGATTAAAACCACTTTTGCTATTACCTTTGATGGCGATTCCTTAAGCGATCTAAATCAGGATCCTAAATCAGGATTCACGACACGGTCCCAGCCACCCAAATCTGCCTACCCATCCTCCCTGCTGCCCAGGGGCCCTCTCCCCTCCAGCGACTGCCAGGGTGCTGGCCCTCTCACGGCTCATGAGCAATGAGCTCCTCCGCAAGTCCCTCACGCGCTCCAGGAGCACCACCACCACTCACGCTCGTCCTACCACCACTATCAGTCTGCAGCCTGAACGTCAATCACAAGCAGAATCAGCAGCTGCACCTGACTTCCAACATTAGGAAAGGGCAGCCGAGATCTCTTGGGACATCATTCCTGCCTTGAACACAAATTCAGCACACGCCGGCTCCTGACATCTGGATGCCAGCGTCTGCACAAAGCAGCTCTGACCAGTAATGGTACAACTGGGGCAGCAGCTGCCCCTGGGACTCAGCTTGAACCACAGCTGGTAGCAGATGCTGTGCTGGACCATCTCTGTGCCTCACCACCCCACGCAAGGCGTGAAATCGAGCGTCACTGCAGGGAGGCTCTGACTGATCCCTTCCTGCTGTGGAGCCTACAGCACGTCCATACACGCATCTAAAACCTCAGCTGCCCAAGTCATAAGGTCAGAGGGAAATACACCAACCAGGTGCTGCTTGCTCCAAGTCTTTCAGGATTTCCTTTGGACCTTCAGATGTCTTTTGGGAATCCTTCCCTAGTTGAGCTTTAGGCTTTCCTCTTTGAGGACATTAACAGGAAGTATGAAGGTCAATTTCACATTAATAAAATATTGAAAATGAGCGCTTATTCGGTAAAATCAGTAAAGACTGACTACTCACCCTTGGGATGCCAGCTGGGATCCAGCCCTGGATCCCTCCGAGGAGCTGGAAAAGCCCATCCTGTGGCCACGTCTGCAACCAAACACCCACGAGAAGTTACCATCACATGCTCTGATCTGTATCGTCATAACTGAATAGCAGAACATACAAGGGGATCACGTAATGACACGGCACACACGCGCAGCTCTGTATTCTCACACCTGCAGAGGCGCCTGGCTGACTTTGGACTTTGGGCTGGCAGCTCTCAAAGGCAGTAAAAAGCCACGACGTACCCACGCGACCTGCCTGCGGGTCAGCCCTGGCACCCAGCCGGGAAGCTGGATAACCACTGCCTGCAGCCACGTCTGGAAACGAGCACAGGACAGAGCAGCGCCTCTGCAATATTTCAATATACTCCTTCAGACCTGAATGACGGTGAATGCAATTCAAACACAGGGCTACTCGAGAGCAATCCTCTCTCCCTTCCACTCAGGAGCATCTTGCAAGCATTTCCCGGGTGCCTGCAGTGGCCACTAAGCAGGCATGGAGCTGTCGGGAGAAAGGACTCCCTGGAGCTCACGCCAGCTCTCAACTCAACCCCAAGGTGCCTGCTGGCTTTGCAGCGGGCACTGGAACCAGTGCAGGGGCGGAGCAGCTGGCAAAGACAGCTTTGCAAGGCAGAGCGCCCCGGGGTACATCACTGAGCCGCACCCATTCCCTCTCTGCTCTTCTGCGTGCCCAAGCAGCAGGCAAGAAAGCAGTAAGCTAATTTGCACATGAACAGAAAATTAAAATGTAAACGCTCATTCCTTCAAGGGCCTCACCTGTGGGATCGCCCCGAGGCTCACGGACAGGCTCAAGTCGGGAATTCAAGTAGCCGCTGCCTACAGGGACAGCTGTAATCAAGCTGATCATTCACACTTCGTGTAGAGAAGAGCCTGCTGGCCACTGGGAGGCTGAACTATCACAACAAGATATTAACAAATAACAAACCAACTATTAACAAACACAAAACGCCAATAACAAAGCAAGACTGAATCCTTACCTCTGGGATTCCCCCTAGGCCCAGGAACAGGATTCCACCGAGTGTCCTGATCAACATGGACTGCAGGAACCAAACAGGTAATCGAACACAGGTGAGGAGAGTTTCCATTGCATGTTGTGATCTACTGCTTCCTTAGTCACCTGCAGGGACTGGAAGGGGGTGAGGTAATGACACGGGACACAGAGAGAGGTGTAGGTTCCACAGCTGAAAAGGAACATGGGTGACTTGTTTGCCGAGACCTAGCAGCTCTTCAGGGAAATAAATATTCAGGACTCATCTGTGCAACGCCCCCGAGGCACAAACAGCTCCTGGAAGGCCTCAAGAGGATCTCAGGTAAAACTGCCCATGAATAACCTATTCAAACACAAGTGTTCCCTCAAGCAGGCAGACATTGACAACTTACCTCTGCGACGCCCCCAAGGCTCATCCCCAGGACCCAGCTGAGAAGCTGGATGAGCACTGCCAATGCCATCCCCTGGAATCAAGCACAGATCAGAGGAGTTTCCACGCACACAGAGGAAGGAGGAAACTGGAGGAAAAAGCGATTGTCTGTGCTGCTTGTGGACAAGAGCCTGGGAAAGGCTGCACCAGCGCTGCCCCTGTGTGTTCCTGCGGGCTGGGGACCTGCAGTTCATTCAAGGGAAGCAGGGCGAGAGCAGAAACGCTCCTGTTTTCCCGAGCGGACATCTCCTGAGCATGCCCCTCCGGGACCTCCCTGAGGCTGGAAGCCAGGATCCAGCTGGGCAGCAGCAGAGCCATGGCCCTGGGCACGGCTGCAACCAGCCTGGGGAGAAATGCTGCCGTGGGCTGCTGCCTGGCTCCTGCGGCGCTGCTCGCTCACCACCCCCGGCCCAACGCGCACACTGGGGGCAGGCTGCTCCGGGGCAGGGCAGTGTGGCACGGGGCCGGGCAGCAGGGAGAGCCCCACGGGGACTCAGCGCCGGGCTTCTTACCCTGTGTCGCCGCTCTGAGCTCCCCTGCTCACCCAGAAAATGCCCCCAAAGCAGCTGTAGCCCCTCTACACCTCCCCGCAGGGCGTCTGCCCCCCTGCCCGCACCATGGTGCCTGCCTGGCTCGCCTGGCCAAGCCCAGCCCAGCTGCTCTCCTGCAGCCAGCCCCAGCCCTGGCCCCACTGCTGCCCCGCTGAGGTGCTGTAGGTGCCATGACACACTGCTCGGGGCTGGGTGCTGCCCCCCGCCTGCCTAACTGCTCCCTGCGCTCCTCTGTGAGCCGCCAGGGTGTCCTGGGCTTGCAGGGCCACCAGGAGGAGGAGGAGGCAGGTGAGAACCACAGCCCCCCACGCTCGCACCACGCTGCTGCTCTGTAACCTCACAGCCCTGTCGGGCCATGCCCTCCGCCAGGCTGCCCCAGCGCACACCCGTTGCCAGGGAATTACTGAACCTGCACACTGCTGCATTTCCCTCTTCTACACGAGTGTGGAAGGAGCACAAGTGGAGAAGGGTGGACCCATTTTGGGAGGCAACATGGCTTACGGGAGTGCACAGGCACTCAGGCCTTGCTTCCCAGAAATCAATCAAGATCAAAAGCTCCATACGAATACTGCATAAAAAGGCCAATTTCAAGTGCCTTGACTTGCTACTATTTTTGTCAGGCAGCATTCTAGCGAGAAACTAGCTTTTCCCACTAGTTTTGCTACAGCTTTGTTACCTTTAAAGACACCACTTCTTACCTCTGCTGCTCCAATACAGCCTCATAGCCCAGCAAAATCCCACTGCAGGTAGGAAACCTTCACCGCACAAAGATGGGCACGCTATGGGAATACGTTACTCTCAAAAAACAGACTTTCAGCCACTCTGGCTTACCAAAGTTCAGGCAGTGTTAGAAAACAGCAACAAAAAAGCAGGGTTCTTATTCACATTTTGTGGAATTATATCAGCTGTTCAACATTAAGTCCAACTCCAGTCTGAACCCCAGAATAAGAAATGCCTTCTTAAAATCTCCAGGAAAAGGAAGGGCTTGGAAGTGGCAAGATCAGAAAACATTCCTGAAAGCCCCATCAGTCAAGTACATATCCCTTATCACAGACCACCGCCCCCTTACCCAAGCAAGGGATGTTCTCAGCTAATCCGCAGCCACGGACGTCTGGAAGAGAGCACGTGGTCTCTTGGTCACTAGTGCTGAGCCCGTGGGTTGGAACTGGAGCTGGGAAGAAAACCCTGTGAAGTCAGCCTGCTCTCATCCGAGTGCATTAGGACAGGTTCAGTTCACATTTCCGAGGAACCACAGCAGGTCCCATCTGTCCCTCCAGACCCCAACACCGCTCCTGGGCAGCCTCCCGAGGAGCAATAAGCACAGAACAAGAAACCTGCCTTCAAAATGAGGCCCACAGCCTGCTCTTTCCACAAGATGCAGAGAGCAGCCGCTGAGAAGAACCCCTGCTGTAATGACACCCAGCTCTGCCGTCTCCGTAAGGAGACCAGCTCCTAAATGATCCCTAGCCCTAAACCCACCCATCTTCCCTAGGGCAATGCTAAAGGAAACAGCAGAGCACAGGGGCCCCTGGGCATTCAGTTTAAGCTGATGGGGAGAAGGAGAGAGGACTAGAACGAGACCAATCAAACAAGAGAGAAGAGAGAGGAGCCGAGAGAGAAAGAAACTCCCAGGGAAAATGCTAGGGAGGTGGAGAAATGAAGACAAATCGGGATGCGGAGCCCTGGTGAGACATGGAGGAAGAAAAAGTAGCATTGAGGAGCAGGGCAGAGGGATGGGGGAGGGAGGAGAAGAAAGAAGGGGGGGTGGAGAAAGACAGGGAGCACGATGTAGAGATGGAGAGAGAAGGAGGAGGACAGGGAACAGAAGAAAGAGACTGAGAAATAAAAAGAGGGTAAGATCTGGATGAAGAGATCGAGAACGGGAAAAAACCCAGCAATGAGCTAGAAGAAAAGAGAGCTCAGAATCAGGAAAGAGGAAGAGAGGACAAATGAAAGGGAGAGCCAGCTGGACAGGGGTGGCTAGCAAGAAACAGTGGGACAGGCAGCAGGACAGAGAACTAAAGAGAGAAAAAATGGGGATAGGAAGCAGGACAGAGGGACAGCGAGAGGAAAAAAGGGGCAGGGAGTGTGACAGAAGTGGAGAAAGAAGCAGTAGGAACAAAGGGATAGAGAGAACAGAAAGATGGGAAGAAGGATGTGGGACAGAGAGGGAAAGACAAGGAAAGGGAGCAGGACATGGATTGTCAGAGAAACACAAGGACAGGGAGAAGGACAGGGCGATACAGAGAGAGAAAAAAGGGTGAGGGAGGCAGGAGAAAGGGAAAGAGAGGCAAAAATAAGAGAGAGAGAGCAGGGCACAGATGGAGGTAAAAAAGCCTGGGCTGGGCAGCAGGCCAGAGCGATGAAGACCAAAAAACCAGCATTGGACTGCAGGAGAAAGATGAGTGAGAAATCACAGCGACAGGGAGCAGGACAGAGTGACAGAGCGGAGAAAGTGAAGAGGGAGCAGGAAAGCAAAAGAGGGTGGGGGAGAGACAGGGAGAAGGGCAGAGAAACAGAGAGGGAATGAGAGGGGCAGGGAGCAGGACAGAGAGAGGGAGCGAGGAGGGAAAAGAGATGGGCAGCAGAACAAAGGGAAGGAGAGACAAGGATGGGGGCAGGGATCAGGACAAAGGGATGGAAGAAGAACAAAATAGTGACGGGCTGCAGGACAGAAGAATTTAAACAAAGACATAGGGAGCAGGAGAGAGTGACGGAGAAAGAAAAATGGAAGAGGGGGCAGGGCAGCATTGGAGGCAAAAACCAGCTGTGATGGGCAGCAGGACAGAGAGATGGAGAGAGAAAAAACAGAGCGCGAGAGAGAGGAGAGAAGGGGCAGCCAGCTGGACAGGGGGATACAGTGAGAAAGGATGGGACAGGGAACGGGACAGAGAGAGAAAGGCAGCAAGAGGAAAAGGACAGCAGGAGAGCAAGGGGGAAAAAGGGACAGGGATCTGGACAGAGATGGAGAAAGAAGCAGCAGGGAGAGAGGAAGGGAGGCAGAAAGAGGGAGAGGGAGCAGGAGAGAGAAAGAAAAAGAAGGGCTGGGGGCAGGAGAGAGATTGCAAAAAAAGCCTAGGGTGGGCAGCAAGACGGAGAGGAAGTAGAAAAGAACAGGGGCAGGGATAGGGGCAGGGAGCAGGCCAGAGGGATGTAGTGAGAAATGACGGGACAGGGAGCAGGACACAGCGACAGACAAGAATAACGACAAAGAGAAAGCCAGGGCTGGTGAGCAGCACAGAGGGATGGAGAAAGAGAGAGAGGTATCAGGAGCCCTGCAGAGAGGTGGGGGTGGTGGTGGGAGATGGCCAGGGAGCAGCAGAGAGGGACAGAGAGAGGAGATGAACAGGGAGGCGGCCAGGGACAGTGGGATCCAGACTGCAAAACCAGAGTGACGGTGAACAGGAGAGAGCAAGAGAGAGAGAGAAGGAAAGAGAAGCAGAAGGAAGGAGGGACAGGGGAAGACAAGGACAGGGAGCAGAAGCTACAGGCAGAAAGAGACGAAAGACAGGGAAGAGGCCAGAGAGATGATGGGGCAGAAGAGAGGGATGCAGATCAAGACAAAGAGCTGGAGAAGGGAAAAACCGCGATGGCCTGCAGGACAGAGAGAGACAGAAACAAAGAGGCTCGGGGAGAAGGAAAGAGGGGCGACAAGGAAAGTAAAGGGAGGAGGAGGATGGCAGGGAAAGGCTCTCGACTTGAAGAGACGGGGGGACAGGGAGCAGAGCACAATACTAGAGATGAAGGGAGGCAGAGGGAAGCGGAAAAAATGACACCGAGGGCAAGGGGAGGGGGCAGGGAGGGACTGGGACGCAGAAGAGGGGTGACATGACCCCAGGGGCCCAGGACTGCCTGCAGTTCCTGCTCTCTGCACTGCCGGGCAAATTTGAGAGTTCAGGCACTTCTCTCTCCGTCTGTCTGTCCTTGCCTCCCTTCCTCTTCTCCAGCTCCAGGTACCTGACTGTCCTCCCGGGAAGAGAACACCTGGGTGTCTTACAGCTCTTACAACGTCAGGCTTCCCAGATACACAGCCATGCACACGCACACGCAGACGCAGACGCACACACTGCATGGCCATGCTGCAATTTTCCTTACTTCCAGAGGCCCTGCGGTGCCCGTGGGCAATCTGGTCTGCTGAGGCCTGCTCAGAGGGGTCCCTCCTCAGGCGGAGAGGCTGGCTGTCTCTTGGCTGCAGCTGGAGGCAGCAGCTGGCTGCATCCCCTTCCTTTCCTCCTCCAGCTGCTTCCCCTTCTTCTGGTCTCTTCAGCTTCAGCTGCACCGGCTCCTCTCCCAGGCCAGTGAGCGTCCACCTGCCCCTTTTCGCCCACGTCGCCAGGAGAGCAAGGCCAGAGAGCCAGAGGCAGAGCCAGTGCGAGAGGGCCCGGCCCTCACCTCAGCTGGGCCGCAGCCGGAGCAGAGTCGGCGCCTCGCAAGACCGACATGGCCGCGGTGCAGCCCCGTGCCCAGGACTACAGCTCCCGGCATGCCCCGGGAACCAACATGGCCGCGGTGCAGCATGCCCCGGGAACCACATGGGCGGTGCAGCCCCGTGCCCAGGACTACAGCTCCCGGCATGCCCCGGGAACCAACATGGCCGCGGTGCAGCCCCGTGCCCAGCACTCCAGCTCCCGGCATGCCGCGGGGCGCCCCCTCCTGCTGCCTGACCCTGCGCGGCCACCGTCCCCCGCCCCGGCTGGGCCTCATCCCCCCGCAGCCCCATGGCCGCCTCCCCGGGGCTGCGCTGGCCCAGGCCCAGGCCCCGGAGCCCCGGTGGAGGAGGGAGGAGGAGGAGGAGAGAGGGACAGAGCGGGAGAGAGCGGTGGGACAGGGCGGTGGGGCGGCAGGAGAGGGGCGGGGGACGGAGAGAGGGACGGGGGACGGAGAGAGGGACGAGAACGGGGGTGGGGGGGGAGCTGGTCAGGGAGTGGAGGAAGGAAGAATCGTGGTGAGGAGCTGGCGCAGGGCTGGAGCGGGAAAGAGGTGGAGGGGAAGGGGAGAGTGGGGTGCAGGAAGAAAAGTGGCGCTAAGCAGCAGGAGAGCGGGCCAGAGAGAGAAGAAGAAGGTCAGGGAGGAGGAGAGAGGGCCAGAGAGGCAGAGGCAGGGTGAGGGAGCGGGAGAGGGGGGCAGAGAGACAGGAAAGGCATCAGGAGAGCGGAGTGAGAGAGAAATGGGAGAGGGAGCGGGGGAGAGGGAGAGAGGGGAAAGGGGGAGAGGGGAAAGGAAGGGGAGGGAGAAAGGGAGAGGCAGGGAGGGAGAGCGGGACAGAGAGCGAGGGAAGGGCGGGAAAGAATCCAGCGGGACGAGAGACAGAGGGAGGCGGATGGGGAGAAGGAGGCGGAGGAGGAGAGAACAGCGATGGCCTCCAGGGTGGAGAGGGAGGAAGAGCAGAAGGGGATGGGGAGCGGGACGGAGGCCAGAGAGAAGCAGAGGCAGCGGAGCAGGGGATGGAGGCAGGAAAGAGGGCAGAGGCTGCAGGACAGGGAGGAAGAATAAGGGGAGGAAGCAGGACCCGGTGAGAGAAAAGAGAGAGGGAGAGGGAGTGGGGGAGAGAGCTGTAGAGAAAGGACAAAATAGCAGCAGGCTGTAGGAGAGAGAGGGGGGAATTAGACAACACTGACAGGGAGTCCGAGAAAGGAGAAAATGGTGATGGGCTAAAGACAGAGAGGGAGGAATTAAAAAAGGGGGCGAGGGAGGCAGAGAGAGAGCCATGGGGAGAGAGCAAAAATAGCAGTGATGGGCAGCTGCCCCATTTCTTGCGCACTCCCCAGGACCTGCGTTCCCGGGAGCCTCAAGACACGTGCTGCCTGCAAGAGCCCGGACCTGGGCCCAATCCTGCACCCTAATATTGGTGACGCTCATCACCTTGCAGAGTGTCCAGGGCTGGGGCAAAAAGGCCAGCTGGAAGGAAAAATGTCGCCCAGCTGTTTGTTTGTTTGTTTGTTTGTTTGTTTGCTTGTTGATTTTGCTTTGAAAAAACTCCTGTTGAAGCTCTAAATTCAACCTGCAAGAAAAAATGAGCCCGCTGTCCCAGGCTGGACACATTTAAAGCCTGAACTCATTCAGCAGCCGCACAAACCATGGCTCGCTCCCGCTGCGCACACTCCGCTGCCTGCCTGCAGGTAGAGGGAGCCGCCCTGTTTCTTGAGCGCTCCCCAGGAACAGCACCACCAGGCAGCTCAAAAACCATACTGCCTGCAAAACCTTAAGAGCAGCGTAATTCTGAGCATTTTTTCCTCTTTTTAGGCCTGCTGGTTAAAGACTCATCCATCGAGAGATGGCTCAGGACCACAGCGGGGCCAGCAGCGCTGCTTTCTGGATCCCGTGGTGGCGATGGGCAAAGGGAGAGGTTGCCAGATGCCAGGGCCAGGTCCACGTGTGGGCGTCAGGGTCACCCCTACCTGTTTTTTCCCAGCGAAGCCCCAGCTGGTGCTGGCCCCCGTGCTGCAGCCGCGGGGCCGAGGCTGAGGGAGCCGGGCATTTCTGTGGGTGCTGTACCCTGCCGGGCCCCACCACCAGCTGCCCTGGGCTTCCTGCCGTTGGCTCCAGCTCTGCTTTCTGGCAGCGCCGGGGGCTCCGCAGAATGTCTTGCCTGCTCCCCACCGCCTCCCTGACCCACGTCTGCAGCTCGGATGTGGTATCCACGTCACGCAGCCGATTTGGAGCTGGCAGGTCTCTCTTGTGGCACCCTGGGAATGGGGACAAAGCAAACCCCATCCCTCCCTTCCCATCTTTGTCCACAGGGTGACCAAGCAGAGACGTACCGTGCACTGGAGAGCGTCCTCCTGCAGGGAGGTGACAGCCGATTGCAGAGCAACGCTGAGACCCGCCTGACAGCAAAGGCGCCCCGTGGCTGCAGAGCAGCCCAGGTGAGCTGGTTCTCTTGCAGGCCACCAGAGCAGCCTTCCTCCCCCCCTGGTTTTGGTGAAATATGGAGCAGCGCAGAGATGTTTCTCAGGCATCCAGGCCTGAGAAGGGCTTCCCAGTGCCCCCGTGAGAGATCCTGCTCCCAGGAAGCGCCTCCCCGTAGAGCAAAGGCCGTCTCCAGCCACCCAGCTCTGGGTAAGGCTGCCCCGAGGGGCCTCACAGGGAGGACGGGGTCATCTGCCTGGTGGCTCTGACACAGAAATGGTGAGCTGAAGCCCTGTGGTCATGGCTGGCCGGTTACCAGGCTCCGAGTGCCTCAGCCTTTCTCCCCGGGAGCGTTCGACCCAGGTGCTCTTTCAGGGTGTGAGGGATGATGTGAAGATGGCTGCTGGTGACATCCCAGTGGCTCTGTCCCACTCCCACGTCAGAGTTGTGCTGTCTGAAACCCGGGGCCACCTGAAGGCCCTGGCAGAGATCTCCAGGGAGTTTGTGTTCAATGTTTTTGATATCCTAGGGCTACAATGCGCTGGGGCTATGGGATGCTAGGGTCACAGTTTGCTAGGGTTATGGGGTGGCAGGGTTATGGTATGCCGGAGTTTAAGTGAGTTCGGATTAAAGCGTGTTATTGTTATGGACAGAATGTGGGATTGTTGGCCCTGGGTTCCTGGGTTTAGGTTATTTTTCCCTTATCTTGTGTTGTGCGTGGTCTTTTTTTGCAGAGGGTCCTTTTACAGCTTGTTTACCTTTTTAGGGTTTTGATAGGGCCCTTTGGTTTATGTACGGTGTTTCTTCTGGTTGATTTTTTGCTGTTCTGGTGCATTGTGTAGCGGTTTTAGATTTGAAACCATCATTTCTGGTCTAATATGTCTACAGCAGGTCGGGCAGTGTCGCTTCTGGTGCGGTACGACTCATTTCTGGTGAGTGGGTAGGTAGGTGGGTATGGAGGACTTGCGGTTCGTGCAGAATGACTGCCAGAGAACTAACGGGCACTTGTGTGGAGGGGTGAGAGGCCTTCTGGCGCAGAGGTAATGATTGCCAGAGGACTGAGTGTACTTCTGCATTTCTGTAGACTTCCAGCTTCATGGTCATTTCTCCTGCCTTGAGGGAGAGCCATGGGGAGACACCAGCCACAGGGAAGGAGAAGGGTTTCCCCGAGGGTATGTGGCTTTTTGGTTTTTGCTTTTGAGTAAGAAACCTGCAGAGAGGCTGCTGTCGTTAAGTTTAGTGACATTTCGTAAAGTCGTGGGTTGAGTATCGCGTGACTTGAACCATGGCTGAAAATATGGTGGGTGTTTGCGTGCGTGTTCTGGAGGCATCGGGTTTGAACACCTGCTCGTGGCGGTGACTTCATGCAGTCCTTAGCTCCTGTCTGAAGGCACAACGTGTGCTTAGGACGAGGTTCATCATCCATGATGGTGGATGTAAATCTGTATTTCAGATAGATTTCTTGATCATTTTGGATTTTGGGGGGGGCAATTTCTTGTCAGACCTGGGTCGATCATCCTTGCTTTTGCCTCTTCACGTGGGTGGTGAAGAGCTCGTAGGAGGAGCAGAAGGGTCAGCACTCCTGTTTCAGCGTTGGTGGCTTGCGCTGGAGTTCTCAGGGTTATCTTCCATCCGCGGTTTCTTTGCGGGCACCTCTTTAAGCCACTTGTCTGTTTTGTGAGGGGCAGCGGGCTTAACGGGAGACCTTTTGTTCCTCTTTAGTGCCTCAGAGGTTTACCTGTCCTTGCTTGTTTGTTTGTTTGCTTTTTATTTGCCGTGCTTGATTTAAAAAGCTGCTTGTAGCTCTTTGGATTTCTGTCCTTAAAGGAAGTCTCTCGTATTTCTACGCTGGAGTGAGGTGACCACAAAGGACTGTCCTTGTACACTGCTGCCAGCCTTCCGTGCAGAGAAATGTCTGGTAGCGGTGTATGCTCAATGGCAATGTCACTCAAATGCATCTGAAGTGGGGACCCTTTAGAGAAGAGAACGTGAGCAACACTTCAGTGCTGTGCATCTAGTGAGGATGAAAGTACCTGCTTTAACTTTTTGTGGTTGTTTTTGCATTCTTTGGCACTCTCTACTTAAAAGTCCGCTTCAGCAGCAGCAGCAGCAATCACTTCTGGTTTCTGTGTCTGACTAAAAGAACTAACCTGCTCATACAGAGAACTGATGTGAGGAGCGGGATCGGGTACCACCTCTGCCTGGTCGTGCTTTCCCTGGGCGTGGGGTGGTGGTTTGTGCATGGCAGTGGTCTGTGCTGCTGGGTCCCCATCCGCGTTGGTTGCCAGATGCAAGGCAAAGGGCTTGTCCTCGTTAACAGTGACTTGTCTAATTTCAGAAATTGTCTACAGAGACTTAAAAGTGAAACTCTTCCTAATCGCTGTGCACTAGCAGGGAAGCAGCGAGGGGGTTTCAGGGCAGTGCCTGCGAAAGAGCCTTTAGGAGATCCTGTCCCTTGACTCTCAGGTGGGGCAGTGAAGAGTTTGAGCAAGTCATGGGTGTTTTGGTGTTCACCAAAGCAGTTTTTTTGTCTTTTGTAGCTTCTGTAGCTTACGTTTCTTCTGTAGGAGAGCTGTGAGGCTGGGAGGGAAGCCTGTGGGTAGGAGGGAATGTGCTTAGTTACATATCAAAGGAAGATAAAACAAATCTCTAAGTAAGGGTGAGTGTAAGTATTGAGAGTTTTGGCTGTTTCAACGTTGGCCTGACCTTTTACTGAAATGGCTTTGCTTGCACTTCTCTTCTAGTTCTTGCGTGGGTACAGGAAAGAAGGCAGCAGAGGTGCACTCTAGCTAAAACCCCTTTTTATTGCCGGCCATAAAGGTGCCTCTTGGCTGGGAGCCTGAGAAGGACCCCGTGTTACAATTCTTGATTCCTTATACGCAATCTTAAGGCTACTCACATGTGCTTTTTTACGGTCTCAAAAACCTGTTGGCTTTGGCCGTGAGATCGCCTGTTCCCATTCACTTTTGAGGATTTGTACACACAGCCCCCCCGTGCAAGCTCGCTGAATGCCTATTTATTAGCTGAGTTTGCACTGTTTTGTTGCAACTTTGCTGCCTTCAGCTGGTTTCCGTCTGGTTTCTTCTACCAATAGACCCACTTGTATAGGCGAGGTCAGTGCTGGTCAAGCTCTCTTGCGCATGTCTTCGAAGCCATCTTGACATAGGAGGTTTTTCTTATGCACCCCAATCTGCTGGTCAGCTTTTTCGCCAGGGCTAGTTCAAAGCCTGCGCAAGAGGATGCAGCTGCTGCCTGACAAGTGTTCTTGATATCCCCCAGGAGCTCGATGGTGATAAGGCCATTTCTAGCTTTCCGTGGGAGACAGGGAGGCCCAAAGCTCCTGTGTCACAGTGTGGCTTGGTCTGGGAAGGCAAACTGAAAAGCACGCGGTGGTCACAGACACTTCTGTTCTGATCATGGGAGGGATTCGCGGAGGTGTCGGAGGGGCTGGGATGCTGGCGTGATCTGGGTAGTGCAGGGGCGTCCTTTCTTCTTATCTATGTAAACTATGTATATCTTAAGAAAGTTCATACAATTTCATACTCTAAAGACTACTTGGTGCAATAGTTAGGGAATGAGATTTTCCTAACAGTCCCTCCTTTTCTTTTGACCATCAGGGTCACACTCTACTTTTCATTATTTTAGTCATAAGTCAAGTGCAACACTGTAAACATACATTATAAATTACAAAGCAATAGAAGATAGTGAATACAACCACCTAAATCCTTTTAGTTCAGAGTCTTCTACCTAAGCCTGAGAGACAAGAGGTTAACCACGGGCTTCATGGGCTTCTTTGACTGAACTTCCCAGAAATGCACCCAAATACACTCAGACACCCTGAGATGTCCCCTCCCTTCGCTGGCCCTGCGGCGCGGGCAGCCGAGCGCCACCCGTCAAAGGCCGCTGCATCTCCCCCAGGCTGTCTTGCCCTGGCTGGCTGCTGAGAGGAGGGGACAGCGGGTGGTGACAGGCTGGGGGTGACAGGAGGGACACCGCAGGCCCAGGGGGTGACAGGACAGTGGGCGGTGGTGGGCCCAGGGCTGTTGGGAAGGCACCACAGGCCAGGGGCTGGCAGGAGGTGACACTGGGTGGTGAAGGCCCGGGGGGTGACAGGGGGACACCGCAGGCCCAAAGGGGGGCAGGACAGCGGGCGGTGACAGGCCGGGGGGACAGCAGGGACACCAGCGGCCATGTGAGGTGCGGGGCGGTGGGTGCGGTGTGTCATTGTGCGTTCGCAGTGATGCGCTGACTGCGGCCCCTGCGGTTGTTGGCCCGGAAACCCCTCGGCGGAATGTTTGGCTAGGGGCGCCCGAGTCGCCATAGTGAGCGGTTGGGCCGAGGTGCGCTGCGTGCGGAGAGGGAGCGGAGGCTGAGCCGGGGCCGTGGGGGCCTCTCCCCGTCGTCCACTCGCCCGCTTGGACTGTGAGGAGGAGCGGGCGGGAGCCACCGCCTTGGCCCAGCTCGATCGCTGAGGGCTGTGGGCAGGGGCGTTGCAGGGGCGAGGGCCGGGGCCTTGCAGCACCACTCGGCCTCCAGCAGCCGAGTCTGCCTGAGGCCGGGGGGCCTGGCCGTGGTGGAGCGCTGTGGCCTCTGAGCGGCCTTGAGCTCAGCCCGTGCTGCTTGCCCCGGCCCCCTCGGGGGGCCCTTCCCCGCGCTGCCGCAGGCCCTCTCCTGGCGCGGAGGCTGCGACGCCGTCTGCTGCGGCAGACGCCGTCGCGGAGCAGGCACCGACCATGTCGTGCGTCCACTATAAGTTCTTTGCCAAGCTGAACTACGATACAGTCACCTTCAATGGGCTCCACATCTCCCTGAGCGACCTGAAGCGCCAGATCATGGTCCGCGAGAAGCTGAAGGCGGCCAACTGCGACCTGCAGATCTCCAACGCCCAGACCCAAGAAGGTGGGTGGGGGTGGTGGGCACGGGCTGGGACGCGATCACAGGATTCTTCTTTTCCACACCAAAGACATTGCCCTTCAGATAGTACTGAGCATCACTTCATCATTCATTTCTAACCATTTTTGTTTTCTCCTGCTACTATGTGTTATCAGGGCAGTAGTGAAGTTTTATGGCAGAACATTTATGGTGAACATATGGAAGAAATGTTCTCAGAGAAGTCATAAATTCTTTTCAATCTAATTAATGGTGCTCAGACATTAGAATGGTTCTCAGAGATTATCATGGTTTCGTATTACTTAGTATGATATTTCAGTTTGGTAATCTGCCATCTTGGTAAGTTTGCAGGTGATTAAAGACTTTGGGCTGTGATTTTTCAGAAATAAAAAGACTTGTAAAGCATTTTCATTCCTAAAACATTAAATTTCTTTCCCCCCTCCCCGTAGTTCTATGACATTCTTACAACAGTCTTTTCTTTCACATGTGAGCTAGTGGGTTTTTTCCTCTTCCTGTTTCATGTATTAAACAGACTAATATGTGTGCCGCGGAAAGTGTAACTTCAGCCCTATCCTTTAGAGTGGTTGGAGCTAAAGCTTGCTGTTTATCTACACCCGTTGTGCGTGTTCAAGTTGACCGCTGCAGGCTTGCAGCATTTGTGAATCAAAGCATTGGTTGGTGTCCTCAGATATAGAGTCTCTTTCTAGGAGAGGTGCTGCCGCTTGCAATCTTCTGCAGAACCCCCGCAATCCTCAGTTGGGCACAGGCGTAGCAAAGTCCTGCCTGTTTGTGGAGCCGCTGTTGCTTATCGCGTATCTCTGAAATCGAAATCGGGTGGTTTGTGATCTGGACCAGGAAGAATATTCTGCACGGCTCCGTTCAGCAGGTCAAAACCTTGAAGCTTGGGGCTTCGAGAAGTGCAGCTGGCATGATCTCCCCGTTCTTTGTCTGGGCCTCAGTACTGTCGGAGCTCCTGCTCCATCACAAGGCCCCAGGGCAGGCCTTTCTTGACAGGGGGCTGTGCAGTGGTGAGATTTTCCTTTGGAGAAGAGCTCTAGGGGTTGGTTTCAGGCTATGGGACTTCTGGAAAAGCTTGTGGTTTGGTCATTGGTAGTCCTTTCTAGGACTAATACACTGAAACATGGAGCGTAAATTGGGAAATAGTCCTATTTTGTATGTGATCACTGAGCCAAACCACCCTGACAGAGCTTGACTGGGTATGCAGCACCTTTGGTTTTCAGACCATGGTTCTGATTCGGTCTGCAAAGGTAAGGGCTTTTGCTATTTAAAACCGTAGGCAGATTACAGGGAATGGCTGCTGATAGTGCTTTAACATATTTAGTCATGTCCAGCTTGTGGAAGTGCAATACAAAAAGCGTTCTCATGGAGAGATCTTTGCATTTTAAGCTGACTCAGTCCCAGTGTCTCAGGCAGTTGGTTTTTTGTTGGGGCCTTGTGTAAAAGGTCAGAAGGCTTTCCTCCTCTTCAGCAGACTGAGCTGGTGTGAGCCAAGGCAGAGCATGGGTAGTTTCAGGCACACGCTGTTTTCGAGAGGCTTTCCGAGGCTGCCTTCTTAAGGAATTTCCTTGGAGTCTCTGCTCTGCCAAAAGTGAATGGAAAGTATTCACGTTCCTTTGGTTCATTCAAACGCGAGGAGTAGCTGAAGAGGGGAGATACCGCGTTAGTTGGAGCCCATTCTGCCCTGCTTTGAAAGCAAGCTCAGAAACCACCCAACATTTCTGTGATCCACATTCTAGACCTGCCAGCCCCGTTTCCATTTCAGTGTAAGGAGCAGCTGAGAAGTGTGGCTGTTGATGGATGAAGCTCCAAGAAATAGGCAGCGATGGCAGGCTCTCTTCTGTGTTCTGTGCGTCCTGAGCGCCAGCAGCGTAGGTGAAGCGTTTTTAGTTAACGGCTACTGAAGCAATGGCGCAGAGTTTCCATGCTTTAGCGCAGCGCCTGTTTTGTTGCAGGGCAGGCTGGTGAGGCTTTAGAATCTGGTTGATGCAGGTGAGACTTTGCTGCTGTTTGTTTTTCTGCAAAGAGCTGCTGGGATTGGAGCCTAAGAGAAGCAAAAGCCACTTCAGCTAGGTCAGGAAAGAACCTCCTGCATTAGCAGGCTCTCCTTTAGTGCCCCTTGGGCCCGTTTTGCTGTTGGCATTCAAACTATTTTAAAAAAAGGAACAAGCTTGTGCTGCTTGTGTTTGGTTATCAGACCTGAACATTTCTTGAACTGTACTGTGTGTTGAGATGATAAAAGCGCGATGTTACACAGGAGATTTTGCTTTGCTATCTGTGAGGGGATTCTCTGAAGTGCTGTGTAATTAGCTACTAATACACCTTCTTAGGAACTGACTCATGTTTTTGTCTGTATTTCTGTTGTTTGCAGAATACACCGATGACAATGCCCTGATCCGTAAGAACTCCTCGGTCATCGTGAGAAGAATCCCTGCTGCAGGAGTTAAAGCTGCCAGCAAACCATACGTGCTGTAAGCATCCATAAAGCATTGCATTCTTTGTTGGGGGTTTCAGTGTGTGAACTTTTTCATTGCTCTTAGTTTACAGAGGCATTCCGATGGTATCTTTCTTGTGAAAGCTGCTGTTAGTTTTGGTTGTAATGGGGTAAATTGTAAGGTATCTGTCCCAGAGCAGACTTACATTTTCCGACCTGCTGGGACATGGGGTTCAAGCTCCCCCAGTGGTAACTTTTAAGACGGTTTTATTGGGTTTGTTCTTGGGGTTGATTTTTCTGAGAGCCAAGCTGTAGATCCTGTTTCCTCTACATGGAGAGATTCCTTATTGTATGTGTTTGCTTTGATCGCCTTTATAGTAAAGACACTGTCTTCATAATAAAGGCATTGTCTGTGTGTAAACTTAGAATTTGTTCCCATCTCCGAAGAGTCTGCTTCTCGGGGTTTGACTCTTCCTTGCATTTGGGGGGGAGGGAGGAGGGATACGGCAGCTCTTCCTACCCCCCAAATCTGGGGCTTTTGCGTGCTAGCTCTAGAGGACAGACCAAGGGTTGCCAGCTGGCGAAGCATGCAAACAAGAAGTTCTGTTCAGAAGTGATTCCTGGTAGTTTCCTAAAGACAATGTCCGTTTCAGGCAAGAGAAAAACAATAATATCCTAAAGTATATTGCCTTTTGGGCGAGTACGATGAAGGAATAGTTAATGCTTTCCAAACTTGAAACTCAGTAAGCAGTTTAGCACAGTCCCAAATGTTACTAGTTATCTTTCTAAGTCTGTTTTTACTCTAAGCTGATATCGGTGCCCCAGGTTTTAGTTCTGTATTCCTAAGATTTACGGAGGACAGAGAACCGGGCGTATTGATTACAATGACAGCCATTCAAATGCAGTCCCGAGTACAGGATTATTGCTGTCATGTATGTATTCATACAGTCCAGTTCTATATTAGCTGCACTGGCATTGTTTGGAGGGTCCTGTTTGCCAGCCTACTTAAAGATACGCCTCTCCACCACAATTAGTTGCTATTATTAGCTTGGGGTTCTGCCCCGTCTTTCTACTGTTGGTTCTCAATAAATAGACTGATGAGTTACAGTGTGTCTTGAACCGACAGTACAGCAGCATCCTGGTACCCAGGAAGCATCTGCAAGCAAAAAACCCTGAATTTATGTGGCTCTGCATGTAAACTTTGGGCATGTTACTGCCGTGGCTGTTACAGTGCTCTCAGGCGCTACCTGGTAATTCTGGACGCCACAGCGTTGTGCCTATAAACACGGCCTTGTGTTGGGGGTTAATTTCAATGCGTATGCTTAGCACCGTCTTGTCAATGCATCCTCCGTTTCGGGTTGGATGGCACCCTCTCCTGGTATTGTAATGCTGCCCTAAAAGGAGAGGCGAGATGCTGCTAGCATCAAAGATCAAATAAATGCCTGCATGTGGGGATGAGGAAAGAACGGCACTTTCTATTTGTACTGAAATTCCACAGCAGCCTTTGAATTGCCTCTGCTCATGGCACACTTTGGAGGATGTATGAATTGTTTGCTAACGCTATCAGCGGTTGCATGTCTGATCCATGATGAGTAGCATGCAGGTACAGATCAATGAGTGTGTGGAATCTCAGCAAGTTTTCAAATGTAATAAATATTTCCTAAACTATTGTAGCGTTTTCAGAATTATCTTAAAGCAAGTTCTGGCAATTAAGACCTTTTTCTTTTGTCGCAGGACTCCTAAATCGCACAAAGCCCTAGGGACTGCTTTCAGGTGATATTTCTATTGCTATTTTTAGTCAATATAGCATACATAGCACGTTTAATATTTTGGCACTTTCCTAGCTAAATCTGGTAGATATCTGAGCACAGGGCTTGGGCTTCCACAAAGAAACCCTGTTCTAAAGCCTCTGCTGCTGACAGTTTTGGTATTTCTTTGTCAGCTGGCTGATTTTTTTAACATAAGTGCACTTGCACTTCAAAGTGTCTAGACTGTCCCTGTTCTTTCTTGGAAACTAAAGTGCTGTATCTGGTGCCTATTTGTAACGCTGGGGGCACACAGATTGGCTCAAGTGACCTTCGTGTTTTGATGGCTGATTATGGAAGAAGACAGACCTGTAGGACAGACTTGGTATTTTTGATACTTCCATAGCAGAGACAAAACACCTGAGGACTCGCTCTTGCACTGCTGTGTTCTATAGCTGTAAGCCTAAGAGTAATTTGTGACCAAGTAGAAATGTGATTTTGGGGTTTTTTTTAGCTGCACTGCATGTACCAAGGGAGAACAGTTTGTGTATATGAATAAATTTCCACATTCACGAGAGTATCGGGACATAATGTTTAGATATTCAGGTTTTATAGTCTGTTTTCACTACTTGACGTTGGGTACAAGTGCTTTCTTTGAAGTTCTGATCACCTTTATTTCTTCTTCTAGAAGAAGTCGAACTGAGCCAGCGAGTGGCCCATCAAGAGCGGTACGTAAAACCCAATCTCACACTTTTTTCTGTACACTACCCTTAATTCTAAACAATGCAGCTTTGTAGTAGTTTTCCAAACATTAACTTAATATCTTTTCCAGTAAAACATAGCATATGTTGTAAATACGGTGTCTTGGATCCGGCACAGTAAAAACTGAGTGATGCCATTATTTGCACAGCTCTGATGTGAACGTTGGTGTTTGTGCCCAGTAATGCGTTGTATTTCGTACTGAGTCTGCTAGAACATTTCCTGGATGACTTTGTGTTGTACAGAGGACGTGTGATCGTTTTTAGCTCATGTAGGTTCAGGGTTTGCACAACTGAAGGTGGTGCCGTGTTCTACAGCTGGCTGCCTAGAGCTGGCAAGATGTATGTTTGTACAGCGTGTGGTGTGCTTTTTGTTTCTTTCGGGAATAAAGCACTGGGAAGCTTGCCAATTGTTGTTGAAGAGTAAAGCAGCAAAATTGAAATGAGTTAAGGTTTTTTTAAAAAGGATGCACAAGAGCTTACACTTTGAATATTTCTTCCTTGTCTTGTCTTATGTTAGCTGTCATTCTCCACTTCCACATTTGTGCTGCTGCCCTACTGTTACTAGGCCCAAAGCAAGCAAGTGGATCCTTTTTGACTTCGATTACTCTTTCAGGAACGGCAAGGATCTCTAGTTGGTGTTTGTCCTTCGAGGCTGCAGAAATGCAGAGAGCCATGGCCGTTGTTTTAGCACCGTCAGGCACAACTGTGATCCTTCCTGGCTGAATTTTTAGTTTGGCCAAGCTCTCGGGGTGGTTTTAGGCAAGCCCTGTAATTTCACTGTAGCGATGCACCAGTGAGATTAGTCTTTGCCTCCTCTTTTCTGTCCCCTTTCCCACTTGCTTTGTGTTAGTTTCTGTTGAGTCTTCTGTTTGAAATGGGAGTTAATACCTGGTCTGTTGATTTGGGGGTTTGGGGTTTGTTTGGGTTTTGGTTTGCTTTTGTTTTTTCCCCAATTCTTCTGCAAGCCTGTTATCTTAGGGTTGTAGACAAGTTTCATGGAGATGTTGTTTCTTTGATTGGAGGGACTGGCAGGAACTCCTTCAGTAGCAATGTCAAGAAGAAAAAAAGACACAGGAATGTCGGATCATTGGAAGATGGCCGTTGGGCAAACGTACTAAATAATGCATTCATTCTCTTCTTTGCTGCTTTGGATAACTGTTTAGTAGGAAGGAGTGCTCTCAGCTCTTTTAAGAAATGGGACTGTTGCCTGCAGGCCGTATAATAACTGCTTCCTCAAACAACACAAGAAGTAATGAATAGTTTATGAACTGTTGTGCTTCAGTTCCTGGTCAATACTAGACTGTTTAATGCCAGGCTCCAGTCGAGAGCTTTCCTAATTTCTTGTTTGCTTCTGAAGAAAGGCAAAAGGATAGGGGTTGCGCCTGCCAGGAGAGAACATAGGCCTGTTTCTCCACATGTCAAAAAGAGTGGCACATGGAGCGTGAAGCTTCAAAATGCTTGATCAGACCTCCTTTTTCCCCTAACTAGGTACAAACTGTTCTGAAAAGAAGGCAAGTTGAATCTTCTGGTCAGACTTGCAATGGAAAGAAGGTCTTTTTTTCCAGATCTGGTGTTCCTCTCCAAAGGCACGTTTTCAAGGACTTTTGAGTTGGTCAGACAGTAATGTTGTATGTGCTTTCCTAAACGTATGGAGAAGGAATGATTAACAGGAGTGAGGAATCATCTCCTGCATGTCGATATTTTTCCGCCAGAGTCTGCTAAAACTGCTCCCTTGAATTCTTGCACTGCATTAGGTAACAAAGGACAAGAGCTTTTTCCAAGGAAGGGTTTTAATCTCTCCTCTGATCCATTTAGTGACCTCTTGAGGAGAGCTGTTCAGTTTACGTTGTGAAATTTTATTCTGCGCTTTTGAAGAACTTAGGACATAATGAGCAGTGCTTCAGGTGTCTTTCTAATGAGGTTTTCCTAGTGTCAGCTAGACTGTGGCTTGTGGCATCATATAATTCAACACAGGGGAAAAGGACCAAGAAAAGAGGGACCCTTTTTACGAACTAGTGGCCTGAGAAGTTCATTGCTGCAAGCTGTTCCAGTAGGTAGCTGGGAGGGAGGAGCGTGGTTGCAATGGAGAGAAAATGTACAGGGTTGTGCTCTGAATCCATGTTTTCATCATCCTTAAAAATTGGTTTTGGCCTGATAGCAAGGAGAATCATATTAAATTCTCACGCTTCCCAAACTAATTTGGATCCTATGGCCTGTGGTCTAATGCAACACAAAAAACGGTTTTTCTCCGTTTTCATAGGCTACTCTGTAATGGTCAACAGCTTTATTTCAATAATTGGAGCAGTTTATTTTTGTCTAGGCAAAGTGGTGGTTCCTTGTATGGCTGATGTTTTGGATTGGTGTTCTTCTTTGGGTTTGGTGGGGTATGGTGAATATTTTTAAAGTGATGGACAGGAGGGGCAGAGTTGATGTTTCAGGGCTGATACGCCTGTGCTTTCTTTTGACGGGCAACTGTACTGTGTTCATAAACCCAAACCGTGTGCATTTCTACATGATGAGACGTTCACTGCTTAATTTCCAAACTACACTGAAAAGAAGTCTCCTGTAGTGAGGCTTCCTTCTCAACTAAACTCAAGTATTTTTTTGCATCCTTTTGAGCTGAAAAGTGACAGCTTCCTTACCCATTCAACTTTGAAGCAGTGGTGAACATTGGACAGGGGTCCTTCTCTGAGATATTCTGGAGCACTGGGTTGATCGCAAGCGGGTTTGGTTCTTTTAGTTTCTTCTCATCAACCACATAGGCACTCTGAAGCTGTCATAGGCTTGGACTTTGTGTTGAGCAGATACAAATGAGACTAGGTTAGAAAAGCCTCTTTGAGTGACACTCAGAGGACATAGCGCAGGCTCTCAGGCTACAGCAGAGGTTAACTATTGCTGTGTTTTGACTGTAGAACTTGAATCTGTGTTTCATTTTTTGGGAACAGATTGACGACTCTTCTGCACCTATTTCTCTGGGCCAGCTTGCTAAGGTAGGTACATATTCTTGTCAAATCCTTAAAAAAAGAAGTGTTAGCTTCGTATTTTTAAATCTTCTACCGTGATCTATAGCTGGATGACGGTTGGAATGTGAACAAAACTTCAATTTCATTTTTAGTAATTTAATGTATTTATTTTAACTTTACAATGTGTGTCTATTTTGGTACTCTCCTGTAAAGAGGAGTTGCCCGTTTGGGAAGATCGAACGGGAGTACCTTCTCAGCCTCAACATAATGCTGCAGTATTACTCATCTGCAAGACACAAAGAAGCAGCGCTTCGGAGTCCGTTTACCGTTTTTCATATGTTTTGTTAATTTTGCATTGGAGACTAACACACTTGTTACAGAAGAATTGAATTGACTGTAAGTTATGGCCCTTTCAAGGGGGTTTGCAACAGGCAAAACAGAAGCGTTTCTGGAACACGGGCAATTGCATGGCTATTTCTGACTTTCTAGTCCTTCTAGTTCTAGATGCATTCTGTGAATGCTGCACAATTTCATCACTTGCAGCATCTATACAGTGGACAGCACAATCGAATTTGTTTGAATGCAGACTGTGTAAATTGCGTCAATGTACCTAACTGTCGAGAGGAATATGCCGATGCGCATGTGTGGCGTATTAGCAGATGGGCCCTTCTGAACCGGTTGTAATGCCCTGTGTTGCTATGGAACTGCTTGGTGGTTTTGCTCAAGCAGGTGTAACTTTGTCGGGGAAAGCACTAGTGATGGCCCTTTGGGACAGGCGTAGTGCTAGCCAATTGAATTCCTAGTCTTCAAAGTTAGAAAGATCAGAGAAGGCAGGGCTTAATGCAGAGGAGCTGGTTCTTTCTTCTGAAAATACAGGCTGGAGTTCATTGCCGAGAAAGAGAAATCTCTTCCCACGGGTCACTTCTTCCCTCTCTTACTGCAGAAATTAAATTGTGTACATTGGGGGGAAAAAGATAAATTTGTTTGGAAGGCAGCCACCAAAAGAAATTGGTCTCCATTGGTGCTGTCTCTGAACGTGTCCTTGGTTCTGTAACTCCTGTGCAGTTTTACTCTGAAATGGGAAAACCTGTCCAAGTAGGGCACACATTGAAGCTTTGGAGAAAATTTAAGTATTTCAGAAAAAGACAGGAACATAGCATAAAGCAGCTCAAAACTGTTACTTGCTCTGACCTCTTCAGCGCAGACTGGCTTAGCATGGAGGCAATGTGTTAGCAGGTTTCTGTTGTATTATTCCTACGTATGACATGCTCTATTTGAATTTTGGTCTGTTCCTGGTAATGTTTTGTGGGTTTTGGGTGTGTTTTGCAAACTGTTTGGGTTCAAACAAACGAGTCGAGTATCTGTAAAGTTTTCTGCAAATGTTAATGATTTCATAGATGTCGATCTGCATAGTTTTCTGCAAATGTTAATGATTTCATAGATGTCGATCTGCATTATGTTACTGTTGAGAAAACACTGTGTATATGAAACAAGCATTTAATAGAAGCTTGAATGGGGTTGGTTGCTTTTGGGAGCGAATGCATCTAAAAAGAAAAGCAGGAGTGGTTGATCTGCATGATCGGTGCTTGAAGGTCCAGATCATTTCCAGTCACTCCCTCAGGCCCTGCTTGTGTCTGGAGTGGTGTGTAATAAAAACATTTGAGCAAACACGACTTCATAAAAATCAGCTACCTTCAGTAATTCTGGATAAGGTTTATATTGTGATTTGTGTGTTAAAAGGACACAGTCAACTGGACAAACCTGCAGGTTTTGCTTGCTGTAGTTAAATCACTGAATATGAAGAGGTTAGCGGGGGGACACGTGCAGCTGGGACTGCCTACAGCACATCGTGGTCAAATTTCCACTGACAAGAATCTTTTGTCTTGCTGAGGGATTATAAAAAGCTTGATTCCTTTTAATGCTTCTGTGTCTGAAGCTGCATTTCAGCCAGCAAAACCAACTTCCCCGACTCTTGTGTGTCCTTTTACTGCTGCGAAATGTAAATAATGGTACTTGCCTGCATCTTTCTCAGTGAAATGTCCAGTGGCTGTCTTCTGCTTCCAATAGTCTGGGGCTTAAAAATCAGTTTAAAAGTACTGGAGAGTATTATTTTTCCTAAATTTCAGTCCACTTGGAAGCACGTTGGACTGGTTCCAGGAGTCTTTAGGTAAGGTACAAATGGAGGCCAAGGTTTGGAGTGCCCAAGAAGGCTCTTTTCAAGTAGGTTCGCAGGCCCAGAAACCCCCTGCAGTGGCGTAAGGACTCCCCAGAGCATCTTCAGCACGGCTCTGTTTTCTATCAGCGGCTGTTTTCATGCAACCTCAGCCCGCGTTGTGCTGCTCTTTGCAGGACCGGGGGAGTGGTGTTGTCTTTGGCCGTGTGGGCTGAAATGTGTTTCTAATGTGTGTGTCCAATAATTGCCTGTTGAACAGACTGCCAATCTGGCGGAGGCCAATGCTTCTGAAGAAGATAAAATCAAGGCTATGATGACCCAGTCCTGCCATGAGTATCATCCAGTCAAGTAAGTGTTGATAACGTCCAATCTGTTCTTTGAAGACTATGGAAAAATGGTAGAGATGTTTGTTTTAACAAGAGAGACACATGCACACCTTCTTCGTTTTTTTCCCAAAAACCTTTTAGTTACATGAAGAAACCCTTGGGTCTGCCTCCACCATCATATACGTGCTTCCGTTGCGGACAAGCTGGCCACTATATAAAGAACTGCCCAACCAATGGGGTAAGATTGAGGGGGACTTCTGGTGTTCCTTGGGGTTTAATTTTTTTACCTTGGCAGTTCCCTAACAACTACGTGACTGCTCATCTTCAGAATTGTTTCTCTTGGGGTGAAATATAGAGGTTGTACGGCAATGTTGCAAAGCCCTTCAAAATTCAAGGGAAACCTGGAGTTGTAAATGTAAAATCTTATTTTTTCCAGGTCGTAGGCATTAAATATGTCCATAGATCTTTCTCTGTGAACTTTCATGCATATTTCTATATATTCCCATATCATTGGAAATGTTTCTGGGTTTAACTCTTTTGAAGGACAGTTCACAGTTTTTAGTATTTCCTATAAACCCAAGCTGTTTCTGTTGACCCCACCTGCTGAATATTTGCCTGTTTTAATGTCACAAGCCTCTGGGTGAGTATGCATGCCATTTAACATTGGTCCCTGACTGTATATGCATGAGGTATGAACTGAACCTTCGTATACAGGTGGTGAATATAAGTTCCGCAGTGCCTGGCTCAGAGCACTGAACTGAGCTCGCCCTGGGAATTGCGCTTTGGAGGAGGAGCGGGTTTGTATCTCTTCTGAGTGGAGGGCGGGCTAAGGGATATTTCACCCTTAAGGAACCTGAAGTTAAGCCCAAGAGTGTCGACGGCGTTCAAAACACTGCTCAAGCCTTGGAACACCCTGGCTATATTCATTTAGGAGAATAAGTATTTTAGTCAAGCAACCCTATGTTAAGTAAAAGGAGAGGATTAAAGGCTTTTGCTGCTTAGAATAATGACGGAAATGTCATTTTAAGTGTGGGTCTTACGATGAGCTATGTTTGCCTTTCTTTTCTTAACAGGGCAAAAATGGTGAGTCTCTTCCCAGAATGAAAAGGAGCACGGGAATTCCACGGAGTTTCCTGATAGAGGTGGCAGATCCCAATACAAAGGGTGCTATGCTTACCAGCACTGGGAAGTATGCAGTACCAGCTATTAATGCGTAAGTAGGGAATTCATTGGACTGACCAAAAAGCGAACGAGAGAAGCTGTGTGTAAATGTCTGAGTGGCCACGCAACCAAATCGGCCAGCCTCTGTAATTGCGGGGGAGGAAGCATTGTCGTTGTATCCGAACCTTAAAATCTGTGATACTTTCTAAGATTAAGACAGGGTGGCCCTACTGCTCATGGCCCTGGAAGCTGGTTAAACTTGTGCTGTGCTAAGAATCTGTATTTCTGCAAAATATTGCAGTAGTGTTGACAGTGGGAGTTGTTCTCTCGGAAAGCTCGTTTTGCTGCTGGTTTATCTTTCAAAGGCTTCTTGCAAAATGGAACCCATCGCCGTTGCACTGAGATTTCCTCCCCCTCTGGCTTTTATCCAAGCTCACGTGTGAAACAGGCTGAAGTTTCCCTGTTGCTATAAACTCAGAAAATCCTGCCGTGGGCTGACAAGAGGGGCTGTTATGAAATGCGCTTGGTAGCACTTCTGGTTTTCTGTCGTGGATCTCCTTTTGTAGAAGCTGTAACACAGACTGCCCTTATTTATAAAATGTAATTACTCGGAGACTCACTTCATCCTGAGCCTGCAATTTACCTTTACCCGCTGGCAAAGGAGAGGTGGGATTCATTTCATTTGAGCTAATTTCTTAGTTGATCCAATGAGTGGGAGAGTTCTGCAGAAGGAAAATTGTTCCCCCCTCCCTCTTCTGGTGTTGTGGCTATAGAAAAGCAGTGTAAACGAGATGCCTACGTCTTAGAAGGCTAGTGTGGAGCGAGGAGAATTCCATCTCTTCTCTTCCTTTGATAAAATGCTACGCTTGGAAAAGTTTTCCTTTCGTCGTCTTTCACTTTTTTCTTTTTCCTTCCCCACCCCCCTCCAGGGAAGCTTATGCCAGAGGGAAGAAGGAAAAGCCGCCCTTTTTACCTGAGGAGCCGTCCGCCCCCTCCTCCTCCCATGATCCCGTTCCCGAGCACCTGCTGTGTCTCCTTTGTAAAGAGACAATGACTGATGCCGTTGTCATTCCCTGCTGTAGAAACAGCTACTGTGACGAATGTAAGTGTTACTCCCATGTTTGTTAATCCCCAACATCAAATCTGATCTTCTGAAAGCAGAAATAGGAGATAAGGGCATTACTTTGTTACCAGTTCGATTTAAGACTGAAGTATAGCCTGACTAGGAAAGGACTCTCCTTGTATTAAGGAAAAAGAAAAGGCAGAAAGCTTTTTCCCCTTTTTATGTAGCTCGTTAAATCTCTTTACACGCGTGTCGTGGTTTAACTCCAGCCGGCAACTAAGCACCACCCAGCCGCTCGCTCGCTCACTCCCCCGCGGTGGGATGGGGAGAGAATCGGAAGGGTAAAAGTGAGAAAGCTGGTGGGTTGAGATAAAGACAGTTTACCAGGTAAAGCAAAAGCCACGCACACAAGCAAAGCAACACAAGGAATTCATTCCCTCCTTCCCATGGGCAGGCAGGTGTTCAGCCATCCCCAGGAAAGCAGGGCTCCATCCCACGTAACCGTTACCTGGGAAGACAAACGCCATCACTCCCCACATCCCCCCCTTCCTTCTTCTTCCCCCAGCTCTATATGCTGAGCATGACGCCGTACGGTGTGGGACAGCCCTTGGCTCAGCTGGGGTCAGCTGTCCCGGCTGTGTCTCCTTCCCACTTCTTGTGCCCCCCCGGCCTCCTCGCTGGTGGGGCGGTGTGAGAAGCAGAAAAGGCCGTGACTCTGTGTAAGCGCTGCTCAGCAATAAGGAAAACATCGCTGTGTTACCAACCCTGTTTCCAGCACAAATCCAAACCATAGCCCCCCACTAGCTACTATGAATAAAATTAACTCTGTCCCAGCCCAAACCAGCACAATACGGAAGGATGAGTCTGAGAAGAGTGCGTAATTGTGCAGGTGATCCCAGAATTAGATATTGACTGCATTTAGTTTGTCCACAGCCCTTTCTCTCCTACAAAATTATATAGCCAGCTCTGGTGATTTGGTGTGGTCTGCAACAAACGGATAGTCAGGCATTGAATCCGCCGCCTTCTCCACGGGAGAGCTGGCTAAAACCTTCAGAACTCAAACCTCCTAATGTGTTGAAATGTGTTTTCTTCATTAGCCTTGAGGTTAGTGACTTCTCACTGCACTAGCCAGGGGAAAGAAGATCAGTCGGAACATCAAGGCGCAGCCTCCTCTACATCTTCAGGTGTTACAAGAGTGCAGTATCAAACTGTATAGTTATTTGCTGCATACTGGAAATTTTTTACACTGTTGAATATTTATAGCTCCATGCTCTCAATTCAAGACCATATTCACCCATTAACCACACCCTTGTGTTTATAATTGATTAGACCCCCAAAATACTCCTTAGGTTGGCTAAAAGCTGTTTTGATGATTCTGATGATTCACAGGTATTAGAACAGCGTTACTGGACTCTGAGGAACACAGGTGCCCCACATGTCATCAAACAGACGTTTCTCCTGACGCTTTAGACGCCAACAAGTTCCTACGTCAGGTAACACGATGACTTTTACGTAAACTGTTGGTAAGAAAAAGTCTATTTTTCAAAAGCTGAAAGGGAAGAAGATATTCATTTACCTCTCCTTAAGCAAGGCTAAATGGAGTAAGGCTCAATTTACTTTTCAAGTACGTTACCTGTTGTGACAGAAGCTTACAACTCTTTAGAGACAATCTGGCAAATTCAGGTCACCCTTGTGTTTAACAGGCTTGTCTCACTTTCACATTCAGGGCTAACCCTGGAGTACTTTAACTACAGCTACTCTGAGTTGCCAGTCATGAATGTCAGTGTTCAATGGGATGTGTTCAGACATCTGGATGTTGCTTTCTTTTAGGACTGAGAGCATTTACAGGAATACCCAAGGAATTTTACTCCGTGCAGGCTTTTGTTCGTCTGTCTACTGAAGTTTCTTATTAACTTTTTGTAAATGCTTTCCTGCCTCTAGGCTGTGAACAACTTCAGAAATGGGACTGGCTACGCAGAAGGGCTCTATAAGCAGCTTCAGCAGCAGCAGCAGCCGCCACCGCCTCCACCTCCACCACCACTCCTGAGGTAAACAACAGCTTGCAACCTGCAGCCTCTGCTCTGGCCAACAATTTCCAGCCAGCGGGAGCCACTCCTGAGTCCATTGGCTTCTCTGGCTTCTCATTCTGTTGGTGCTTTGTCATCGTTGGCCCCTGGTCAGTCATCTGGGGCAGCTGGGCTGCCAGGAAATCCGCCTTCTGTCCTTGTCTCTGATCTCCCTCCAGCAGTGTCCCTCTCTCTCCGTGCTGAAAAGCCAGGTGGACCTTTTTGGTAAGGAAATCTGTAGATCAGCATGAATATAAAAGACACCAAGATGCTGAAGTTACCTGAGCTTCTCAGCTAGCGATTTCTGTGTCATCAGCCTTTTCTCAATTTGGACATTGTATTTCAAGTAGCACTTCAAAACACTGTTTGAATAATAAAAATTTGGGGTTTTTTGTAGTGATGCCAATACTGTGCTACCTCTTGCTGCGCTGGTGAGTGCTGCTGGGCTTTCTAAATCTTCCTTTCAGTCAATCAGCAGTTTGGTGGAAGAGAAGGTAAATTTTATTTCAATGTATGCAGTGCTGCTGGTATTTTAGCAGAGCTTCTTTTCCAACTGTTTGCATTTCTTCACAAGGGCTGTCGGGTTCCTGGAGTGAGACAACCGGCGTTACCCAGTCTTCTGGGCCCCCAAGGACCCTCAATACACACAACTGGTAAGCAACTAGAACTTGAGAATTTCTTTTCAAAACTTATCTTCAGATCAACTTAATGGGGTTTTTTTCTTTTTCCTCTCTCCACACCAAAAGGTCATCCCAGGAGAGCCAGCCCAGTTCGCTCAGCAGCTGGCAGACCAGGCTGGGAGCGGTAAGTATGCCACAGAAATTCCACATATTCCGAATTGTAACCTGTTAAACGAGGCCATAACACCTAACTTATACAACAGCTGATTTCTACTGGAATAAGTGTGCACAGATAGTTGTGGAGAATCCAAGTGGTAATTCATTTGTAAATGGCTTCATTTGAATTGGCTTTAACAAAGGGGATCTGTGCTTGCAGTAAGAGTATTTAAAAGAAAACTCCAGCAGATGATTGAGAAGAGGACTCTGGAAAATGAACACTTTGTGAGGAAACCATAATTACCTATAAAAATGAAATAGGATTAAAGGGTGAGGTGGAAAGCCACCCTTTTGATCCCTGGCTGAATAGGGCTGGAGAAATTGATTTCCCCATAGAAATCTGCCTCCAACCTTCTTTTTTACCAACTTAGTTATACTGATTGAGCAAATTATTGGAAAACTCAACGCTGTTTTGTGTTATTTTATGACAATTTTGAATGTCTTCAATTCAGTCCTCTCAAATAGCCAAGCTGCTTTCTCTCAGTTGGAGAGAGAGAGGAGTCTGTTTTCTCTATTAGTGCAGTGTCAAGTTAGTCCCTCCTTTTGGTACACATTTGTTATAGATTGATTCTAAGGGGGCATTGTGTTCATAATACCTTAAAGATAAATAAAAGCAAAACCCAGGATCCCTCCCACAGATTGTCTTAAAATCTCAAATTCAGTAAGCAAGAAAATAACGATTCAGGGACAAAAGCAGGCCAAACACGTCCTCATGAGGCAACAACATAGGAGGCTTATGTGGAAGAAGTTAAAAGAAGTTGGAGAGAAGATGAGTTCATATTTGTGCAGTGCTTTGAAGATCAGAAGTGTGAAGTATTGACCATATCAAGGAGTGGCAGAGGAGCGGTGGGCGCTTGGCCCAGGGGAGATGGGAGTCTCTTTTAAGCCTGGGCAGCCTCCATCCGCAGTCGCAAGGCTGAGTCTAAGGAGAGAAGAGTGAGGGAAGCGTTGGGGCTGGGGATGTGGAAGGCGAGTGTGAGGATCAAGAAATGAGGGCAGTCTCAAATGAACAGAGAGCAGGGAGAGAAAGGCTTAAGTTGAGAACAAGAAGCGCTCGCCACCGTGCTCCCGCTTCCTTCGCTTTCCTCTTTAAAATTGGGGCCGAGTGTAACAAAGAGTGACACATGTTTTTGGGTTTCTTTAGAAGTTCAACTCGAGGACGCCCGCCTAGCGAACGTACCCAAAGGACTCAGGCCCCAGCACTCCCACCATCAATAGCCATCTTTGTGCCTGTGCCTCCACCTCCCTTGCATCCTCCACCACCCCATGCCCTTCCTCTCCCACCGTGGGCACCACCCCCCCAGTTGCCTCCTCAGTTTCCCCCTGGTCAGCCTCCAGCTGCTGGGTGCCCTGCCCCCCCTCCAGGATATCCCCCAGCTCCTGCCAACAGGTCGCCAGCTTGGGTACCAACAGCAGGACCAACGGCTCCTTCAAATACCATCCCAACGACACAAGCACCTCCTTTACCTAGGGAGGAGTTTGACAGAGAACAACAGAGACCGAAAGAGGAGTAAGTATTTGGCTCAATGACGTTGCGTTGGTTTTCATTTTTGTATCTCTTTCGATAGTATATCGGGCTGCACTTACACTAAAGTGCATCTGACATAAGCAAAAATGACCTAGTGTTTTTTGCCATACTCTTTTTCATTGCAGGTGCTAACCATGCAGAACTAAACCCAGACAAATGTCATTCTAAAGCTTTCCCTGAAACTTCTAGGCATTCGAAACTGGCTTTGCTTAACTAGGATGTTCACTTTTTCAATTTGCATGCAGTATACATTTTCTCCTGTCGGCCAGGGTTTGTTTCTTGATGTCTTTTTGTAATCAAGGTCAAACTATCACTGTAATCAAGGTCAAACTTCTTTTAACAGGGAGAAGAAAAAGTCCAAGTGCGATGAGTTTACAAAGGATTTTGGTAAAGAACTGATGGAATATAAGAAGATGCAAAAGGAGCGTAGGCGATCGTTTTCCAGGTAACTGCTTTACACGTCCGTAATGGAGAAGCGGGTTGTCTAGAAGAATCAGGAGGAGTTCGACTCCACCTCTCCATTGTCAGATGGATTGGACGAGTCAAGGGATCAGCAGTGACAGGAGTTTCCTATCTAGGTTCCTCGCTCCAATGTGGCCGAGATTACACTTGACTGATAGTTATAATTTGGCAGCAGTTGTGAAGGAACAGGCGTCTCTTTTCCTAAAGCTTCTCTGCAATGACATCCTTCACCTCCTGACAGCCGCGAGGGGCTAGAAACTGAATAGGTGTAGTTGCTGGATTTTCTGCGTCTCCCTCTTCTGATTGTAACCATTACCTCAAAGCACTTGAGAAGAGAGAGATATGTGAGAGAAATTGTCTTCCTTTCCTCTTTCGCTTACCTCATGTGGATAGAGAGATTTTGAGCTGGACTGCAAACTGGGGGCTTTCACTAGTGTTTTGTTGACATGGTTGAATTTTTCTTAGGAATTAAAAGATCAGTCTTGTTTTAAGGAAATCTGCAATTGGTGAAGGACTTTGAGAGGAGGAATGAACATATGTGGAATAATGTGAGGTGGTTCTTTAAAAGATAATACAAGAAAAACTTGTGAAGCCAAAACTCAGGGTAGCTGATGTTTTCCCTCCCCCAAAATCGCCTGGGCGGGAGTCTGAATTACTGCATTACTCTGTTAGTAACGCAGTAGGTAAGCAGAAACTTTTACGTATGATCAAGTTCTTCAATTTGCAGTAGCATTATGTCAGCAGCTGAAAGAAGCTTTGACATTAGCCTGTGGAGAGGAAAAAAAAACAAACCAAATTTGCGAGGAAAAAACCTGGCGAGAGTGACTGTTTTGAGTTAACTTCATTTTTTGTGTCTGTTGTATTTTTTTTAAGGTCCAAGTCTCCCTACAGTGCTTCATCTTACTCGAGAAGTTATTATACATACTCCAAGTCAAGATCAGGTTCTTCCCGCTCTCGCTCCTACTCTCGATCCTTTAGTCGTTCCCATTCTCGTTCCTGCTCACGATCACCACGGTATTCAAGAAGAGGCAAAGGGAAGAGCCATAAATATCGTTCTAGGTCAAGGTCACGGGGTTATCACCATTCAAGGTTAAGAAGATACCGTTCACGATCAAGGTCTCCAGTATTTAGAGGCCACTCTCCCACTACACGGACCATACCGCGAGGGGAAGGAGGAAGGGAGCATTTTAACAGATACAGAGAAGTTCCTCCGTATGATATGAAAGCTTGCTATGGCAGATCTGTTGACTTGAGAGATCCATTTGAAAAGGAAAGAGACAGAGAATGGGAAAGGAACTCTAGAGAACGGTACGAAAAGTTTCACAAGAGCTTTGCTGTTGGCACTCAACCTCCGCCTCCAGTAAACAGGGGGAACTTTTCTCCGGATAGGTTTGGTCCGCCTGGGACCAGACGAGAGAATTTGCCACATGCTTGGGGACACAGGGAGGATTATCCTGGTGGGCAGAGCCACAGAAATCGTAATAGAGCTGGCAATTACTCTGGAAAACCTTCTGGAAGAGAGAGCTGTGACATCAGAGATGCTACAAAATCCAAAGAGCAGGAGGTGGAACATCCACTGGGAGATGGCCAAGGAAATAAAGAGAGAAACCCCCAGAAGAGAAGAAAAGGGGATGAGAACGAAGGATTTCCCAAAGCTGAGTTGTTAGAAGGTGCGAGGAAAGCCAAAGAGCCAGTTCCAGCAGCAGATGTTGAAACGGACTCCCTGTTCATGCTCCCAAGCCGAGATGATGCCACCCCTGTGAGAGATGAGCCTATGGAAGCAGATTCTGTTGCTTTCAAACCGGTATCTGAAAGGGAGAAAAAAGAGAAGGAGAAGCCAAAAGCAAAAATTGACAAGACAAAGCGGAAAGCAGAAGTGGCTGTTCTGCCTAAGAAAGACAGTCTAATCAAACCAGCTAAAGCTTCCCAAGAGGAGGTGGACACCGATCATGAAAAATCTCCTGGAATGGAACCTGCTGTGAAAAAAGTGAAGGAGGAGTTGCCAAAGAGAGACAACGTTAAAACCTCTTCCTCTCAAAAGGCTGAGAAGGCTCTTGGTTCCCCACGGAAAGTTCCGCCCAAAGTTACCAAAGATCACCCAGAAACCAGAGCAGCCAAGGAGGAAACGGCAAAGAAAGACCATCGAAAAGAAAGCAAGTCGGAGAAGCCCTCCAACAGAGAGGGCAAGTCAAAAACACCTGCTGAAAAAAGCAACCCCTCTGATGCAAAACCCGAACAAAGAAAAAGAAAAGTAGATGAAAAGGTTGCTGCAGAACATGAAGCGCCTTCCCTAAAGGCCTCTAAACCCGAAGCTGCTGAATCGAAAAGACCACCAAAGGGGAAGACTGAGCCTGATGGTGAAAAAGGAGAGCAAACTCCAGAAGAGGATAAACCTGCTTTTCTTGACAGCCCCGCCAAAAAGATTAAACTTAACCAAGAAACTGGCAAAAAGGTTGTGAGTGGAGAAAATGTGCTACCTGCAAAAGAACCTGTTGAGAAACCTGAGCCGAACAGCAGCAAAGTTAAACAAGAAAAAGCAAAGGGAGAAGTGAGAAGCAAAGTAATGGCAGCTGATGGATCTAGTGCAACTCCAGTAGATTGCACCAGGTACCTCATCTTTTCTTTTCTTTTCTTTCTTTCCTCCCTCGCCGCCACAAACAAATGTAAAATTCTTTATGGTGACTAATGAAAGGAACAGCTAAATCTGTGCTCAATGAGTGAATAATCTGTGATCTTTCCTGCTAAGCTGTACTTGGGTCAAAATCCAATTTTGTGAAAGAAAACAAGCAGTCTGTACTGCCCAGACAGCTAATAAGGTTAATTCATTGAGGACGTGTTTGACCCTTACTTTGGGGACTTTTCCCCCCCCTTCTTATTCATTATATGTTGACTCTTTGAGGAGTCCCCTCTAGGTCTTCCTTCAGATCCAGCTTACTGCTAAAGGCAAGGATAACAGACATGTCTATACCAGGCAATATTTTGCCTTTTTAAAATTGCAAGGTGCTGTAATGATCTACTTTTGTCAGCATGAGATGAAAGGATACCTTGCAGAAATAGCAGCTTGGTTGCCAATATCTTGTACTGCTTTGAGCTTTGAGCACAGTGCCGTCTTGACACAGCTACACTGCTTCCAGCTCAGTGCCAACTCTTTTGGCACTTACCTTGGACATCTCTCTTCCCTGTTCCATCGTGTGACATGGGAAAAGAAGAAAAGTGATCTAGTGTGAAGCTGTTATTACGTACATTTCAGCGTCTAAAGCAGCAGGACAGCGCAAACTCAAACCATTTAAGACGTCCCTGGAGACTTAAGATCGTGTCTTGATATTCTAAAAAGCTTTTAAAATGTACATTTTTCTGAAGAAGAACACTGGGACGTGAGAATAAAACCGTGGTTGTGTATACCTCTCCCTAATTGCTTGCTTAGATGTTGAAACAAGAATGTATACCTAGTTTATCTAGCATTGCTAGAAGCAGGACATGAAGGAATTCCCAGATCGGACAGTCCCCAATCTGATAATCTCGTGTCTTTGTTAATTAAATGGAGAGGAGGAAGATACTAAATTAATTGACTGCTCCTAGTCTTAGTGGACTCATCCTTCCTCTCGTCTGTTCCCTTAATTGAACATCTTTTGAAAAAATACGGAAGATTTGGAATGGAAACAAAGCTGTTTTCTAAACAAAAGATGGCGGCGCGTATATCTCACCCATGGTTAATGTCAGCTTTTTTCCTCTTAGCACTAGTTCTACTGGAGGAAGCCCCGTTAGAAAGACTGAAGAAAAGCCAGACACAAAACGAACTGTCATTAAGACCATGGAGGAGTATCATAATGATATCACAGCCCCTGAGGAAGACATCGTTATGATGATCCAGGTCCCTCAGTCAAAGTGGGATAAGGACGACTTTGAGTCTGAAGAGGAAGACATTCAAACTACCCAGGTGCTCGCAACCGTAGGAAAACGTGCTAATGTTATACAAAATTCAAGCATTGCAAATGATGACATGAAAGACCCTGCGTTGCACTGCCACTGGATTGTTTGATTTTTACATCGGAGCTTTAAAAAGCGAACATTTTGTACAGAATTGTGAGTTGTGACCACGTCACATGAAAGGCGTTGCTGGGGCATCTGATTTTTAACCACCGTGAATTAGTTTGGCTGGAGTTTTCTGTCCTGAAAATTTTCCCACTTGAATTTTCTTTTAATTGCCTGGCAGAAGCAGCTGGTATCAGTTATAAAAGATCAGCAGAAGGATTTGCAGAATACATTGCAGCCTTGTTATGCCACTTCTTGATTACAATAAAACGTTTTCAGTAAACTAGGCGGTGTGATGAGCTTTTCAGTGATAGCTGAACGTCAGCAGAGCAAAGCCTGGTGACAGAAAACAGCCACCAGTAAAAGCTTGCTGGTAGCTGACACGTATGAAAAATAACATCCACGGGTTTCATTTTGCAAAGAGCGGCAGGACTTTCGGTCTTCTGAACGGATGCCACGTCGGGAGGCGCTGCCGAGAGGTAAGCCAGCAAAGGGGAAAAGAATTGGAAGGTATTTACATATTTGTATGCAAAACCCTTTCCTTCCAAGAGGAAAACCACAGCCAAGTTTTCTGAAATGCAACCAGAAACGGAGAGCTAAAGCAGCCAAGACTGAATTAACCGAATGAACCACTCAAGGGTGCCTTCAAGTTAGGGGTCCAGCTTCGAGCTGGGGGTCCAGCTCCGACCCACCCCTGACCCCGAGGTGTCACCAAGGGTCTGCAGACATCAAGGAGAGCAACGGGGCTGGACCAGGCTGTGAAGCCTGGGCTGCTCCGATCCTGGCAAGGGGATCGATGCGGCCTGCAGCCCAGGCAAATCCTGCCCGTCCGTGATGGGTGTGCTCAGCCCCTTGACCAGACTGGCGGTGTTTTGGGGCAGGCTCTGGAAGAGGGAAAGGCCTGAGCCATGGCCAGGCTGTGAACTCCTCCCGTTTCAATCTGTTCTCTGAAAACCCACAAAGGAGCAGAGGGGCACAGTGAGCGTTGATGCATATGAGCTTGGAACACCAGTCATGCGATGGGCACAGGAATAGCGTGTGGCTTTTCCAAGACTCACTTACCAAGGAACAAAGAACGTTGTGGGTACAAAGAGTTGCCTCCATACCTTTTCCATCGCATGTAATTTGACTACGAGCCAACCACTGTATCCTATAAATATGACAGGGTAAGTGGGCCGCCTTTGATCTCTCCCTGCTGGCAGCGTGGCTGCATGGCGGTGATCTCCCCTTGAGCTGGGACATCTCACAAGGCTGCTCCTCGAGGCAGAGAGACCTTTTAGAATCATAGAAGCACAGAATCGTTAGGGTTGGAAAAGACCCTTAAGATCATCGAGTCCAACCATTAACCTATCACTGCCAAGCCCAGCACTAAACCATGTCCTCAAGCACCACATCCACCCGTCTTTTAAATACCTCCAGGGGTGGGGACTCAACCACTTTTACCAACGACAGATCTTTGGTAAGCGACCGATATCGTGCATAACCTTGTAGTATGGTAACTTTGATTTTGTCTTGGTAACTTTAATTGCAGGCTGAATTGATGCTAATGAAACATTACATAAACTTTGCATGTACAATCCTTTAGACGTAAACTGTTGACCAAGTCTGAGACTAGGTTTGGACCCAGCTGCACCTAGTCTCCTCTCTGAGGAAGGAGTTTAGAAAGCCAGGGGGTCCACTCTGAACCTCGTGACTCTCCAGGAGGGTCCTCCTTACCCTTTTGTGTCCCCGGTCTCTCTGTGAATCAGTCTCACTCGAGTGTAACTCAGTTTTCCTTCCTAGGATTCTTCCATGCAGTAATTAATAGAGTGAACCTCGCCATCGAACTTTGTCGAGTCAAAGTTTTACAACATCAGATTTAAACCACTTTTGCTCTTACCTTTGATGGCGATTCCTTAAGCGATCTAAATCACTCTTTTGCAACAAACTGGCGTAGTTGGCAAGATCCTAAATCAGGATCCGTGACACGGTCCCAGCCACCCAAATCTGCCTACCCATCCTCCCCGCTGCCCAAGGGCCCTCTCCCCTCCAGCGACTGCCAGGGTGCTGGCCCTCTCACGGCTCATGAGCAATGAGCTCCTCCGCAAGTCCCTCACGCGCTCCAGGAGCACCACCACCACTCACGCTCGTCCTACCACCACTATCAGTCTGCAGCCTGAACGTCAATCACAAGCAGAATCGGCAGCTGCACCTGACTTCCAACATTAGGAAAGGGCAGCCGAGATCTCTTGGGACATCATTCCTGCCTTGAACACAAATTCAGCACACGCCGGTTCCTGACATCTGGATGCCAGCGTCTGCACAAAGCAGCTCTGACCAGTAATGGTACAACTGGGGCAGCAGCTGCCCCTGGGACTCAGCTTGAACCACAGCTGGTAGCAGATGCTGTGCTGGACCATCTCTGTGCCTCACCACCCCACGCAAGGCGTGAAATCGAGCGTCACTGCAGCGAGGCTCTGACTGATCCCTTCCTGCTGTGGAGCCCTACAGCACGTCCATACACGCATCTGAAATCTCAGCTGCCCAAGTCATAAGGTCAGAGGGAAATACACCAACCAGGTGCTGCTTGCTCCAAGTCTTTCAGGATTTCCTTTGGACCTTCAGATGTCTTTTGGGAATACTTCCCTAGTTGAGCTTTAGGCTTTCCTCTTTCAGGACATTAACAGAAAGTATGATGGTCAATTTCACATTAATAAAATATTGAAAATGAGTGCTTATTCGGCAAAATCAGTAAAGACTGACTACTCACCCTTGGGATGCCAGCTGGGATCCAGCCCTGGATCCCTCCGAGGAGCTGGAAAAGCCCATCCTGTGGCCACGTCTGCAACCAAACACCCACGAGAAGTTACCATCACATGCTCTGATCTGTATCATCATAACTGAATAGCAGAACATACAAGGGGATCACGTAATGACACGGCACACACGCGCAGCTCTGTATTCTCTCACCTGCAGAGGCGCCTGGCTGACTTTGCACTTTGGGCTGGCAGCTCTCAAAGGCAGTAAAAAGCCACGACGCACCCACGCGACCTGCCTGCGGGTCAGCCCTGGCACCCAGCCGGGAAGCTGGATAACCACTGCCTGCAGCCACGTCTGGAAACGAGCACAGGACAGAGCAGCGCCTCTGAAATATTTCAATATACTCCTTCAGACCTGAATGACGGTGAATGCAATGCAAACACAGGGCTACTCGAGAGCAATCCTCTCTCCCTTCCACTCAGGAGCATCTTGCAAGCATTTCCCGGGTGCCTGCAGTCGCCACTAACCAGGCACGGAGCTGTCGGGAGAAAGGACTCCCTGGAGCTCACGCCAGCTCTCAACTCAACCCCAAGGTGCCTGCTGGCTTTGCAGCGGGCACTGGAACCAGTGCAGGGGCGGAGCAGCTGGCAAAGACAGCTTTGCAAGGCAGAGCGCCCTGGGGTACATCACTGAGCCGCACCCATTCCCTCTCTGCTCTTCTGCGTGCCCAAGCAGCAGGCAAGAAAGCAGTAAGCTAATTTGCACATGAACAGAAAATTAAAATGTAAACGCTCATTCCTTCAAGGGCCTCACCTGTGGGATCGCCCCAAGGCTCACGGACAGGCTCAAGTCGGGAATTCAAGTAGCTGCTGCCTACAGGCACAGCTGTAATCAAGCTGATCATTCACACTTCCTGTAGAGAAGAGCCTGCTGGCCACTGGGAGGCTGAACTATCACAACAAGATATTAACAAATAACAAACCAAACATTAACAAACACAAAACGCCAATAACAAAGGAAGACTGAATCCTTACCTCTGGGATTCCCCCCAGGCCCAGGAACAGGATTCCACCAAGTGTCCTGATCAACATGGACTGCAGGAACCAAACAGGTAATCGAACACAGGTGAGGAGAGTTTCCATTGCATGTTGTGATCTACTGCTTCCTTAGGCACCTGCAGGGACTGGAAGGGGGTGAGGTAATGACACAGGACACAGACAGAGGTGTAGGTTCCACAGCTGAAAAGGAACATGGGTGACTTGTTTGCCGAGACCTAGCAGCTCTTCAGGGAAATAAATATTCAGGACTCATCTGTGCAACGCCCCCGAGGCACAAACAGCTCCTGGAAGGCCTCAAGAGGATCTCAGGTAAAGCTGCCCATGAATAACCTACTCAAACAGAAGTGTTCCCTCAAGCAGGCAGACATTGACAACTTACCTCTGCGACGCCCCCAAGGCTCATCCCCAGGACCCAGCTGAGAAGCTCGATGAGCACTGCCAATGCCATCCCCTGGAATCAAGCACAGATCAGAGGAGTTTCCACGCACACAGAGGAAGGAGGAAACTGGAGGAAAAAGCGATTGTCTGTGCTGCTTGTGGACAAGAGCCTGGGAAAGGCTGCACCAGCGCTGCCCCTGCGTGTTCCTGCGGGCTGGGGACCTGCAGTTCATTCAAGGGAAGCAGGGCGAGAGCAGAAACGCTCCTGTTTTCCCGAGCGGACATCTCCTGAGCATGCCCCTCCGGGACCTCCCTGAGGCTGGAAGCCAGGATCCAGCTGGGCAGCGGCAGAGCCATGGCCCTGGGCACGGCTGCAACCAGCCTGGGGAGAAATGCTGCCGTGGGCTGCTGCCTGGCTCCTGCGGCGCTGCTCGCTCACCACCCCCGGCCCAACGCGCACACTGGGGGCAGGCTGCTCCGGGGCAGGGCAGTGTGGCACGGGGCCGGGCAGCAGGGAGAGCCCCACGGGGACTCAGCGCCGGGCTTCTTACCCTGTGTCGCCGCTCTGAGCTCCCCTGCTCACCCAGAAAATGCCCCCAAAGCAGCTGTAGCCCCTCTACACCTCCCCGCAGGGCGTCTGCCCCCCTGCCCGCACCATGGTGCCTGCCTGGCTCGCCCAGCCCAGCCCAGCCCAGCTGCTCTCCTGGAGCCAGCCCCAGCCCTGGCCCCGCTGCCGCCCCGCTGAGGTGCGGTGGATGCCATGACACACTGCTCGGGGCTGGGTGCTGCCCCCCGCCCGCCTACCTGCTCCCTGCGCTCCTCTGTGAGCCGCCTGGGTGTCCTGGGCTTGCAGGGCCACCAGGAGGAGGAGGAGGCAGGTGAGAACCACGGCCCCCCACGCTCGCACCACGCTGCTGCTCTGTAACCTCACAGCCCCGTCGGGCCATGCCCTCCGCCAGGCCTCCCCAGCGCACACCCGTTGCCAGGGAATTACTGAACCTGCACACTGCTGCATTTCCCTCTTCTACACGAGTGTGGAAGGAGCACAAGTGGAGAAGTGTGGACCCATTTTGGGAGGCAACATGGCTTACAGGAGTGCACAGGCACTCAGGCCTTGCTTCCCAGAAACCAATCAAGAACAAAAGCTCCATATGAAGACTGCATAAAAAAGCCAATTTCAAGTGCCTCGACTTGCTACTATTTTTGTCAGGCAGCATTCCAGCAAGAAACTAGCTTTTCCCACTAGTTTTGCTACAGCTTCGTTACCTTTAAAGACACCACTTCTTCCCTCTGCTGCTCCAATACAGCCTCATAGCCCACCAAAATCACACTGCGGGTAGGAAACCTTCACCGCACAAAGATGGGCATGCTATGGGAATACGTTACTCTCAAAACACAGACTTTCAGCCACTCTGGCTTACCAGAGTTCAGGCAGTTAGAAAACAGCAACAAAAAAGCAGGGTTCTTATTCGCATTTTATGGAGTTATATCAGATGTTCAACATTAAGTCCAACTCCAGTCTGAACCCCAGAATAAGAAATGCCTTCTTAAAATCTCCAGGAAAAGGAAGGGCTTGGAAGTGGCAAGATCAGAAAACATTCCTGACAGCCCCATCAGTCAAGTACATATCCCTTATCACAGACCACCGCCCCCTTACCCAAGTAAGTGATGTTCTCAGCTAATCCGCAGCCACGGACGTCTGGAAGAGAGCACGTGGTCTCTTGGTCACTAGTGCTGAGCACATGGGTTGGAACTGGAGCTTCATAAGGAAGAAAACCCTGTGAAGTCAGCCTGCTCTCATCCGAGTACATTAGGACAGGTTCAGTTCACATTTCCGAGGAACCACAGCAGGTCCCATCTGTCCCTCCAGACCCCAACACCGCTCCTGGGCAGCCTCCCGAGGAGCAATAAGCACAGAACAAGAAACCTGCCTTCAAAATGAGGCCCACAGCCTGCTCTTTCCACAAGATGCAGAGAGCAGCCGCTGAGAAGAACCCCTGCTGTAATGACACCCTGCTCTGCCGTCTCCGTAAGGAGACCGGCTCCTAAATGATCCCTAGCCCTAAACCCACCCATCTTCCCTAGGGCAATGCTAAAGGCAACAGCAGAGCACAGGGGCCCCTGGGCATTCAGTTTAAGCTGATGGGGAGAAGGAGAGAGGACTAGAACGAGACCAATCAAACAAGAGAGAAGACAGAGGAGCCGAGAGAGAAAGAAACTCCCAGGGAAAATGCTAGGGAGGTGGAGAAATGAAGACAAATCGGGATGCGGAGCCCTGGTGAGACATGGAGGAAGAAAAAGTAGCATTGAGGAGCAGGGCAGAGGGACGGGGGAGGGAGCAGAAGAAAGAAGGGGGGGTGGAGAAAGACAGGGAGCAGGATGTAGAGATGGAGAGAGAAGGAGGAGGACAGGGAACAGAAGAAAGAGACTGAGAAATAAAGAGAGGGTAAGATCTGGATGAAGAGACCGAGAACGGGAAAAAACCCAGCAATGAGCTAGAAGAAAAGAGAGCTGATGAGCAGGAAAGAGGAAGAGAGGACAAATAAAAGCGAGAGCCAGCTGGACAGGGGTGGCTAGCAAGAAACAGTGGGACAGGCAGCGGGACAGAGAACTAAAGAGAGAAAAAATGGGGATAGGAGGCAGGACAGAGGGACAGCGAGAGGAAAAAAGGGGCAGGGACAGAATTGGAGAAAGAAGCAGTAGGAACAAAGGGATAGAGAGAACAGAAAGATGGGAAGAAGGACATGGGACAGAGAACAACAAGGAAAGGGAGCAGGACACGGATTGTCAGAGAAACACAAGGCCAGGGAGAAGGACAGGGCGATACAGAGAGAGAAAAAAGGGTGAGGGAGGCAGGACAAAGGGAAAGACAGTCAAAAATAAGACACAGAGAGCAGGGCACAGATGGAGGTAAAAAAGCCTGGGTTGGGCAGCAGGCCAGCGAGATGAAGACCAAAAAACCAGCATTGGACTGCAGGAGAAAGATGAGTGAGAAATCATAGTGACAGGGAGCAGGACAGAGTGACAGAGCAGAGAAAGTGAAGAGGGAGCAGGAAAGGAAAAGAGGGCGAGGGAGAGACAGGGAGAAGGGCAGAGAAACAGAGAGGGAATGAGAGGGGCAGGGAGCAGGACAGAGAGAGGGAGCGAGGAGGGAAAAGAGATGGGCAGCAGAACAAAGGGAAGGAGAGACAAGGATGGGGGCAGGGATCAGGACAAAGGGATGGAAGAAGAACAAAATAGTGACGGGCTGCAGGACTGAGAAGAATTTAAAAAAAGACACAGGGAGCAGGAGAGAGTGACGGAGGAAGAGAAAAGGAAGAGGGGGCAGGGCAGCATTGGAGGCAAAAAACAGCTGTGATGCGCAGCAGGACAGAGGGATGGAGAGAGAAAAAACAGAGCGCGAGAGACAGGACAGAAGGGGCAGCCAGCTGGACAGGGGGATACAGTGAGAAAGGATGGGACAGGGAACGGGACAGAGAGAGAAAGGCAGCAAGAGGAAAAGGACAGGAGGAGAGCAAGGGGGAAAAAGGGACAGGGATCTGGACAGAGATGGAGAAAGAAGCAGCAGGGAGAGAGGAAGGGAGGCAGAAAGAGGGAGAGGGAGCAGGAGAGAGAAAGAAAAAGAAGGGCTGGGGGCAGGAGAGAGATTGCAAAAAAAGCCTAGGGTGGGCAGCAAGACGGAGAGGAAGTAGAAAAGAACAGGGGCAGGGATAGGGGCAGGGAGCAGGCCAGAGGGATGTAGTGAGAAATGGTGGGACAGGGAGCAGGACACGGCGACAGACAATAACGACAAAGAGAAAGCCAGGGCTGGTGAGCAGCACAGAGGGATGGAGAAAGAGAGAGAGGTATCAGGAGCCCTGCAGAGAGGTGGGGGTGGTGGTGGGAGATGGCCAGGGAGCAGCAGAGAGGGACAGAGAGAGGAGATGAACAGGGAGGCGGCCAGGGACAGTGGGATCCAGGCTGCAAAACCAGAGTGACGGTGAACAGGAGAGAGCAAGAGAGAGAGAGAAGGAAAGAGAAGCAGAAGGAAGGAGGGACAGGGGAAGACAAGGACAGGGAGCAGAAGCTACAGGCAGAAAGAGACGAAAGACAGGGAAGAGGCCAGAGAGATGATGGGGCAGAAGAGAGGGATGCAGATCAAGACAAAGAGCTGGAGAAGGGAAAAACCGCGATGGCCTGCAGGACAGAGAGAGACAGAAACAAAGAGGCTCGGGGAGAAGGAAAGAGGGGCGACAAGGAAAGTAAAGGGAGGAGGAGGATGGCAGGGAAAGGCTCTCGACTTGAAGAGACGGGGGGACAGGGAGCAGAGCACAATACTAGAGATGAAGGGAGGCAGAGGGAAGCGGAAAAAATGACACCGAGGGCAAGGGGAGGGGGCAGGGAGGGACTGGGACGCAGAAGAGGGGTGACATGACCCCAGGGGCCCAGGACTGCCTGCAGTTCCTGCTCTCTGCACTGCCGGGCAAATTTGAGAGTTCAGGCACTTCTCTCTCCGTCTGTCTGTCCTTGCCTCCCTTCCTCTTCTCCAGCTCCAGGTACCTGACTGTCCTCCCGGGAAGAGAACACCTGGGTGTCTTACAGCTCTTACAACGTCAGGCTTCCCAGATACACAGCCATGCACACGCAGACGCAGACGCAGACGCACACACTGCATGGCCATGCTGCAATTTTCCTTACTTCCAGAGGCCCTGCGGTGCCCGTGGGCAATCTGGTCTGCTGAGGCCTGCTCAGAGGGGTCCCTCCTCAGGCGGAGAGGCTGGCTGTCTCTTGGCTGCAGCTGGAGGCAGCAGCTGGCTGCATCCCCTTCCTTTCCTCCTCCAGCTGCTTCCCCTTCTTCTGGTCTCTTCAGCTTCAGCTGCACCGGCTCCTCTCCCAGGCCCGTGAGCGTCCACCTGCCCCTTTTCGCCCACGTCGCCAGGAGAGCAAGGCCAGAGAGCCAGAGGCAGAGCCAGTGCGAGAGGGCCCGGCCCTCACCTCAGCTGGGCCGCAGCCGGAGCAGAGTCGGCGCCTCGCAAGACCGACATGGCCGCGGTGCAGCCCCGTGCCCAGGACTACAGCTCCCGGCATGCCCCGGGAACCAACATGGCCGCGGTGCAGCCCCGTGCCCAGCACTCCAGCTCCCGGCATGCCGCGGGGCGCCCCCTCCTGCTGCCTGACCCTGCGCGGCCACCGTCCCCCGCCCCGGCTGGGCCTCATCCCCCCGCAGCCCCATGGCCGCCTCCCCGGGGCTGCGCTGGCCCAGGCCCAGGCCCCGGAGCCCCGGTGGAGGAGGGAGGAGGAGGAGGAGAGAGGGACAGAGCGGGAGAGAGCGGTGGGACAGGGCGGTGGGGCGGCAGGAGAGGGGCGGGGGACGGAGAGAGGGACGGGGGACGGAGAGAGGGACGAGAACGGGGCGGGGGGAGCTGGTCAGGGAGTGGAGGAAGGAAGAATCGTGGTGAGGAGCTGGCGCAGGGCTGGAGCGGGAAAGAGGTGGAGGGGAAGGGGAGAGTGGGGTGCAGGAAGAAAAGTGGCGCTAAGCAGCAGGAGAGCGGGCCAGAGAGAGAAGAAGAAGGTCAGGGAGGAGGAGAGAGGGCCAGAGAGGCAGAGGCAGGGTGAGGGAGGGGGAGAGGGGGGCAGAGAGACAGGAAAGGCATCAGGAGAGCGGAGTGAGAGAGAAATGGGAGAGGGAGCGGGGGAGAGGGAGAGAGGGGAAAGGGGGAGAGGGGAAAGGAAGGGGAGGGAGAAAGGGAGAGGCAGGGAGGGAGAGCGGGACAGAGAGCGAGGGAAGGGCGGGAAAGAATCCAGCGGGACGAGAGACAGAGGGAGGCGGATGGGGAGAAGGAGGCGGAGGAGGAGAGAACAGCGATGGCCTCCAGGGTGGGGAGAGGGAGGAAGAGCAGAAGGGGATGGGGAGCGGGACGGAGGCCAGAGAGAAGCAGAGGCAGCGGAGCAGGGGATGGAGGCAGGAAAGAGGGCAGAGGCTGCAGGACAGGGAGGAAGAATAAGGGGAGGAAGCAGGACCCGGTGAGAGAAAAGAGAGAGGGAGAGGGAGTGGGGGAGAGAGCTGTAGAGAAAGGACAAAATAGCAGCAGGCTGTAGGAGAGAGAGGGGGGAATTAGACAACAGAGACAGGGAGTGAGAGAAAGGAGAAAATGGTGATGGGCTAAAGACAGAGAGGGAGGAATTAAAAAAGGGGGCGAGGGAGGCAGAGAGAGAGCCATGGGGAGAGAGCAAAAATAGCAGTGATGGGCAGCTGCCCCATTTCTTGCGCACTCCCCAGGACCTGCGTTCCCGGGAGCCTCAAGACACGTGCTGCCTGCAAGAGCCCGGACCTGGGCCCAATCCTGCGCCCTAATATTGGTGATGCTCATCGCCTTGCAGAGTGTCCAGGGCTGGGGGCAAAAGGCCAGCTGGAAGGAAAAATGTCGCCCAGCTGTTTGTTTGTTTGTTTGTTTGTTTGTTTGCTTGTTGATTTTGCTTTGAAAAAAATCCTGTTGAAGCTCTAAATTCAACCTGCAAGAAAAAATGAGCCCGCTGTCCCAGGCTGGACACATTTAAAGCCTGAACTCATTCAGCAGCCGCACAAACCATGGCTCGCTCCTGCTGCGCACACTCCGCTGCCTGCCTGCAGGTAGAGGGAGCCGCCCTGTTTCTTGAGCGCTCCCCAGGAACAGCACCACCAGGCAGCTCCAAAAACCATACTGCCTGCAAAACCTTGAGAGCAGCGTAATTCTGAGCATTTTTTCCTCTTTTTAGGCCTGCTGGTTAAAGACTCATCCATCGAGAGATGGCTCAGGACCACAGCGGGGCCAGCAGCGCTGCTTTCTGGATCCCATGGTGGCGATGGGCAAAGGGAGAGGTTGCCAGATGCCAGGGCCGGGTCCACGTGTGGGCGTCAGGGTCACCCCTACCTGTTTTTTCCCAGCGAAGCCCCAGCTGGTGCTGGCCCCCGTGCTGCAGCCGCGGGGCCGAGGCTGAGGGAGCTGGGCATTTCTGTGGGTGCTGTACCCTGCTGGGCCCCACCACCAGCTGCCCTGGGCTTCCTGCCGTTGGCTCCAGCTCTGCTTTCTGCCAGCACCGGGGTCCCCGCAGAATGTCTTGCCTGCTCCCCACCGCCTCCCTGACCCACGTCTGCAGCTCGGATGTGGTGTCCACGTCACGCAGGTGATTTGGAGCTGGCAGGTCTCTCTTGTGGCACCCTGGGAATGGGGACAAAGCAAACCCCATCCCTCCCTTCCGATCTTTGTCCACAGGGTGACCAAGCAGAGACGTACCGTGCACTGGAGAGCGTCCTCCTGCAGGGAGGGGACAGCCGATTGCAGAGCAACGCTGAGACCCGCCTGACAGCAAAGGCGTCCCGTGGCCGCAGAGCAGCCCAGGTGAGCTGGTTCTCTTGCAGGCCACCAGAGCAGCCTTCCTCCGCCCCTGGTTTTGGTGAAATATGGAGCAGCGCAGAGATGTTTCTCAGGCATCCAGGCCTGAGAAGGGCTTCCCAGTGCCCCCGTGAGAGATCCTGCTCCCAGGAAGCGCCTCCCCGTAGAGCAAAGGCCGTCTCCAGCCACCCAGCTCTGGGTAGGGCTGCCCCGAGGGGCCTCGCAGGGAGGACGGGGTCATCTGCCTGCTGGCTCTGACACAGAAATGGTGAGCTGAAGCCCTGTGGTCATGGCTGGCCGGTTACCAGGCTGCGAGTGCCTCAGCCTTTCTCCCCGGGAGCGTTCGACCCAGGTGCTCTTTCAGGGTGTGAGGGATGATGTGAAGATGGCTGCTGGTGACGTCCCAGTGGCTCTGTCCCACTCCCACGTCAGAGTTGTGCTGTCTGAAACCCGGGGCCACCTGAAGGCCCTGGCAGAGATCTCCAGGGAGTTTGTGTTCAATGTTTTTGATATCCTAGGGCTACAATGCGCTGGGGCTATGGGATGCGAGGGTCACAGTTTGCTAGGGTTATGGGGTGGCAGGGTTATAATATGCCGGAGTTTAAGTGAGTTAGGATTAAAGCGTGTTATTGTTATGGACAGAATGTGGGATTGTTGGCCCTGGGTTCCTGGGTTTAGGTTATTTTTCCCTTATCTTGTGTTGTGCGTGGTCTTTTTTTGCAGAGGGTCCTTTTACAGCTTGTTTACCTTTTTAGGTTTTTGATAGGGGCCTTTGGTTTGTGTACGGTGTTTCCTCTGGTTGATTTTTTGCTGTTCTGGTGGATTGTGTAGTGGTTTTGGACTTGAAACCATCATTTCTGGTCTAATATGTCTACAGCAGGTCGGGCAGTGTCGCTTCTGGTGCGGTACGACTCATTTCTGGTGAGTGGGTAGGTAGGTGGGTATGGAGGACTTGCGGTTCGTGCAGAATGACTGCCAGAGAACTAACGGGCACTTGTGTGGAGGGGTGAGAGGCCTTCTGGCGCAGAGGTAATGATTGCCAGAGGACTGAGTGTACTTCTGCATTTCTGTAGACTTCCAACTTCATGGTCATTTCTCCTGCCTTGAGGGAGAGCCATGGGGAGACACCAGCCACAGGGAAGGAGAAGGGTTTCCCCGAGGGTATGTGGCTTTTTGGTTTTTGCTTTTGAGTAAGAAACCTGCAGAGAGGCTGCTGTCGTTAAGTTTAGTGACATTTCGTAAAGTCGTGGGTTGAGTATCGCGTGACTTGAACCATGGCTGAAAAAATGGTGGGTGTTTGCCTGCGTGTTCTGGAGGCATCGGGTTTGAACACCTGCTCGTGGCGGTGACTTCATGCAGTCCTTAGCTCCTGTCTGAAGGCACAACGTGTGCTTAGGACGGGGTTCATCATCCATGATGGTGGATGTGAATCTGTATTTCAGATAGATTTCTTGAACATTTTGGATTTTGGGGGCGGCAATTTCTTGTCAGACCTGGGTCGATCATCCTTGCTTTTGCCTCTTCACGTGGCTGGTGAAGAGCTCGTAGGAGGAGCAGAAGGGTCAGCACTCCTGTTTCAGCGTTGGTGGCTTGCGCTGGAGTTCTCAGGGTTATCTTCCATCCGCGGTTTCTTTGCGGGCACCTCTTTAAGCCACTTGTCTGTTCTGTGAGGGGCAGCGGGCTTAACGGGAGACCTTTTGTTCCTCTTTAGTGCCTCAGAGGTTTACCTGTCCTTGCTTGCTTGTTTGTTTGCTTTTTATTTGCCGTGCTTGATTTAAAAAGCTGCTCGTAACTCTTTGGATTTCTGTCCTTAAAGGAAGTCTCTCGTATTTCTACGCTGGAGTGAGGTGACCACAAAGGACTGTCCTTGTACACTGCTGCCAGCCTTCCGTGCAGAGAAATGTCTGGTAGCGGTGTATGCTCAATGGCAATGTCACTCAAATGCATCTGAAGTGGGGACCCTTTAGAGAAGAGAACGTGAGCAACACTTCAGTGCTGTGCATCTAGTGAGGATGAAAGTACCTGCTTTAACTTTTTGTGGTTGTTTTTGCATTCTTTGGCACTCTCTACTTAAAAGTCCGCTTCAGCAGCAGCAGCAGCAATCACTTCTGGTTTCTGTGTCTGACTAAAAGAACTAAGCTGCTCATACAGAGAACTGATGTGAGGAGCGGGATCGGGTACCACCTCTGCCTGGTCGTGCTTTCCCTGGGCGTGGGGTGGTGGTTTGTGCATGGCAGTGGTCTGTGCTGCTGGGTCCCCATCCGCGTTGGTTGCCAGATGCAAGGCAAAGGGCTTGTCCTCGTTAACAGTGACTTGTCCAATTTCAGAAATTGTCTACAGAGACTTAAAAGTGAAACTCTTCCTAATCGCTGTGCACTAGCAGGGAAGCAGCGAGGGGGTTTCAGGGCAGTGCCTGCGAAAGAGCCTTTAGGAGATCCTGTCCCTTGACTCTCAGGTGGGGCAGTGAAGAGTTTGAGCAAGTCATGGGTGTTTTGGTGTTCACCAAAGGAGTTTTTTTGTCTTTTGTAGCTTCTGTAGCTTACGTTTCTTCTGTAGGAGAGCTGTGAGGCTGGGAGGGAAGACTGTGAGTAGGAGGGAATGTGCTTAGTTACATATCAAAGGAAGATAAAATAAATTTCTAAGTAAGGTTGAGTGTAAGTATTGAGAGTTTTGGCTGTTTCAACGTTGGCCTGACCTTTTACTGAAATGGCTTTGCTTGCACTTCTCTTCTAGTTCTTGCGTGGGTACAGGAAAGAAGGCAGCAGAGGTGCACTCTAGCTAAAACCCCTTTTTATTGCCGGCCATAAAGGTGCCTCTTGGCTGGGAGCCTGAGGAGGACCCCGTGTTACAATTCTTGATTCCTTATACGCAATCTTAAGGCTACTCACATGTGCTTTTTTACGGTCTCAAAAACCTGTTGGCTTTGGCCGTGAGATCGCCTGTTCCCATTCACTTTTGAGGATTTGTACACACAGCCCCCCCGTGCAAGCTCGCTGAATGCCTATTTATTAGCTGAGTTTGCACTGTTTTGTTGCAACTTTGCTGCCTTCAGCTGGTTTCCGTCTGGTTTCTTCTACCAATAGACCCACTTGTATAGGCGAGGTCAGTGCCGGTCAAGCTCTCTTGCGCATGTCTTCGAAGCCATCTTGACATAGGAGCTTTTTCTTATGCACCCCAATCTGCTGGTCAGCTTTTTTGCCAGGGCTAGTTCAAAGCCTGCGCAAGAGGATGCAGCTGCTGCCTGACAAGTGTTCTTGATATCCCCCAGGAGCTCGATGGTGATAAGGCCATTTCTAGCTTTCCGTGGGAGACAGGGAGGCCCAAAGCTCCTGTGTCACAGTGTGGCTTGGTCTGGGAAGGCAAACTGAAAAGCACGCGGTGGTCACAGACACTTCTGTTCTGATCATGGGAGGGATTCGCGGAGGTGTCGGAGGGGCTGGGATGCTGGCGTGATCTGGGTAGTGCAGGGGCGTCCTTTCTTCTTCAGGGTGGGGGCTGTCCTTCTCCTCCTTGCAATGAGCTGGGTCCTTCAGTCCTGCTGACTGAACCATGACTGTGCAGTATCCAATGTCAACTATGTATATCTTAAGAAAGTTCATACAATTTCATACTCTGAAGACTACTTGGTGCAATAGTTAGGGAATGAGATTTTCCTAACAGTCCCTCCTTTTCTTTTGACCATCAGGGTCACACTCTACTCTTCATTGTTTTAGTTGTAAGTCGAGCGCATAAGGTAATGCAACACTGTAAACACACATATAAATGACAAAGCAATACAAGATAGTGAATACAACCACCTAAATCCTTTTAGTTCAGAGTCTTCTACCTAAGCCTGAGAGACAAGAGGTTAACCACGGGCTTCATGGGCTTCTTTGACTGAACTTCCCAGAAATGCACCCAAATACACTCAGACACCCTGAGATGTCCCCTCCCTTCGGTGGCCCTGCGGCGCGGGCAGCCGAGCGCCACCCGTCAAAGGCCGCTGCATCTCCCCCAGGCTGTCTTGCCCTGGCTGGCTGCTGAGAGGAGGGGACAGCGGGTGGTGACAGGCTGGGGGTGACAGGAGGGACACCGCAGGCCCAGGGGGTGACAGGACAGCGGGCGGTGGTGGGCCCAGGGCTGTTGGGAGAGGCACCACAGGCCAGGGGCTGTCGGGAGGTGACGCTGGGTGGTGAAGGCCCAGGGGGTGACAGGGGGACACCGCAGGCCCAAAGGGGGGCAGGACAGCGGGCGGTGACAGGCCGGGGGGACAGCAGGGACACCAGCGGCCACGTGAGGCACGGGGCGGTGGGTGCGGTGTGCCATTGTGCGTTCGCAGTGATGCGCTGACCGCGGCCCCTGCGGTTGTTGGCCGGGAAACGGCGGAATGTTTGGCTAGGGGCGCCCGAGTCGCCATAGTGAGCGGTTGGGCCGAGGTGCGCTGCGTGCGGAGAGGGAGCGGAGGCTGAGCCGGGGCCGTGGGGGCCTCTCCCCGTCGTCCACTCGCCCGCTTGGACTGTGAGGAGGAGTGGGCGGGAGCCGCCACCGTGGCCCAGCTCGATCGCTGAGGGCTGTGGGCAGGGGCGTTGCAGGGGCGAGGGCCGGGGCCTTGCAGCACCACTCGGCCTCCACCAGCCGAGTCTGCCTGAGGCCGGGGGGCCTGGCCGTGGTGGAGCGCTGTGGCCTCTGAGCGGCCTTGAGCTCAGCCCGTGCTGCTTGCCCCGGCCCCCTCGGGGGGCCCTTCCCCGCGCTGCCGCAGGCCCTCTCCTGGCGCGGAGGCTGCGACGCCGTCTGCTGCGGCAGACGCCGTCGCGGAGCAGGCACCGACCATGTCGTGCGTCCACTATAAGTTCTTTTCCAAGCTGAACTACGATACAGTCACCTTCAATGGGCTCCACATCTCCCTGAGCGACCTGAAGCGCCAGATCATGGTCCGCGAGAAGCTGAAGGCGGCCAACTGCGACCTGCAGATCTCCAACGCCCAGACCCAAGAAGGTGGGTGGGGGTGGTGGGCACGGGCTGGGACGCGATAACAGGATTCTTCTTTTCCACACCAAAGACATTGCCCTTCAGATAGTACTGAGCATCATTTCATCATTCATTTCTAACCATTTTTGTTTTCTCCTGCTACTATGTGTTATCAGGGCAGTAGTGAAGTTTTATGGCAGAACATTTATGGTGAACATATGGAAGAAATGTTCTCAGAGAAGTCATAAATTCTTTTCAATCTAATTAATGGTGCTCAGACATTAGAATGGTTCTCAGAGATTATCATGGTTTCGTATTACTTAGTATGATATTTCAGTTTGGTAATCTGCCATCTTGGTAAGTTTGCAGGTGATTAAAGACTTTGGGCTGTGATTTTTCAGAAATAAAAAGACTTGTAAAGCATTTTCATTCCTAAAACATTAAATTTCTTTCCCCCCTCCCCAGGTAGTTCTATGACACTCTTACACCAGTCTTTTCTTTCAAATGTGAGCTAGTGGGTTTTTTCCTCTTCCTGTTTCATGTATTAAACAGACTAATATGTGTGCCGCGGAAAGTGTAACTTCAGCCCTATCCTTTAGAGTGGTTGGAGCTAAAGCTTGCTGTTTATCTACACCCGTTGTGCGTGTTCAAGTTGACCGCTGCAGGCTTGCAGCATTTGTGAATCAAAGCATTGGTTGGTGTCCTCAGATATAGAGTCTCTTTCTAGGAGAGGTGCTGCCGCTTGCAATCTTCTGCAGAACCCCCGCAATCCTCAGTTGGGCACAGGCGTAGCAAAGTCCTGCCTGTTTGTGGAGCCGCTGTTGCTTATCGCGTATCTCTGAAATCGAAATCGGGTGGTTTGTGATCTGGACCAGGAAGAATATTCTGCACGGCTCCGTTCAGCAGGTCAAAACCTTGAAGCTTGGGGCTTCGAGAAGTGCAGCTGGCATGATCTCCCCGTTCTTTGTCTGGGCCTCAGTACTGTCGGAGCTCCTGCTCCATCAAAAGGCCCCAGGGCAGGCCTTTCTTGACAGGGGGCTGTGCAGTGGTGAGATTTTCCTTTGGAGAAGAGCTCTAGGGGTTGGTTTCAGGCTATGGGACTTCTGGAAAAGCTTCTGGTTTGGTCATTGGTAGTCCTTTCTAGGACTAATACACTGAAACATGGAGCGTAAATTGGGAAATAGTCCTATTTTGTATGTGATCACTGAGCCAAACCACCCTGACAGAGCTTGACTGGGTATGCAGCACCTTTGGTTTTCAGACCATGGTTCTGATTCGGTCTGCAAAGGTAAGGGCTTTTGCTATTTAAAACCGTAGGCAGATTACAGGGAATGGCTGCTGATAGTGCTTTAACATATTTAGTCATGTCCAGCTTGTGGAAGTGCAATACAAAAAGCATTCTCATGGAGAGATCTTTGCATTTTAAGCTGACTCAGTCCCAGTGTCTCAGGCAGTTGGTTTTTTGTTGGGGCCTTGTGTAAAAGGTCAGAAGGCTTTCCTCCTCTTCAGCAGACTGAGCTGGTGTGAGCCAAGGCAGAGCATGGGTAGTTTCAGGCACACGCTGTTTTCGAGAGGCTTTCCGAGGCTGCCTTCTTAAGGAATTTCCTTGGAGTCTCTGCTCTGCCAAAAGTGAATGGAAAGTATTCACGTTCCTTTGGTTCATTCAAACGCGATGAGTAGCTGAAGAGGGGAGATACCGCGTTAGTTGGAGCCCATTCTGCCCTGCTTTGAAAGCAAGCTCAGAAACCACCCAACATTTCTGTGATCCACATTCTAGACCTGCCAGCCCCGTTTCCATTTCAGTGTAAGGAGCAGCTGAGAAGTGTGGCTGTTGATGGATGAAGCTCCAAGAAATAGGCAGCGATGGCAGGCTCTCTTCTGTGTTCTGTGCGTCCTGAGCGCCAGCAGCGTAGGTGAAGCGTTTTTAGTTAACGGCTACTGAAGCAATGGCGCAGAGTTTCCATGCTTTAGCGCAGCGCCTGTTTTGTTGCAGGGCAGGCTGGTGAGGCTTTAGAATCTGGTTGATGCAGGTGAGACTTTGCTGCTGTTTGTTTTTCTGCAAAGAGCTGCTGGGATTGGAGCCTAAGAGAAGCAAAAGCCACTTCAGCTAGGTCAGGAAAGAACCTCCTGCATTAGCAGGCTCTCCTTTAGTGCCCCTTGGGCCCATTTTGCTGTTGGCATTCAAACTATTTTTAAAAACTGAACAAGCTTGTGCTGCTTGTGTTTGGTTATCAGACCTGAACATTTCTTGAACTGTACTGTGTGTTGAGATGATAAAAGCGCGATGTTACACAGGAGATTTTGCTTTGCTATCTGTGAGGGGATTCTCTGAAGTGCTGTGTAATTAGCTACTAATACACCTTCTTAGGAACTGACTCATGTTTTTGTCTGTATTTCTGTTGTTTGCAGAATACACCGATGATAATGCCCTGATTCGTAAGAACTCCTCGGTCATCGTGAGAAGAATCCCTGCTGCAGGAGTTAAAGCTGCCAGCAAACCATACGTGCTGTAAGCATCCATAAAGCATTGCATTCTTTGTTGGGGGTTTCAGTGTGTGAACTTTTTCATTGCTCTTAGTTTACAGAGGCATTCTGATGGTATCTTTCTTGTGAAAGCTGCTGTTAGTTTTGGTTGTAATGGGGTCAATTTTAAGGTATCTGTCCCAGAGCAGACTTACATTTTCCGACCTGCTGGGACATGGGGTTCAAGCTCCCCCAGTGGTAACTTTTAAGACGGTTTTATTGGGTTTGTTCTTGGGGTTGATTTTTCTGAGAGCCAAGCTGTAGATCCTGTTTCCTCTCCATGGAGAGATTCCTTATTGTATGTGTTTGCTTTGATGGCTTTTATAGTAAAGACAGAAAGGCATTGTCTGTGTGTAAACTTAGAATTTGTTCCCATCTCCGAAGAGTCTGCTTCTCGGGGTTTGACTCTTCCTTGCATTTGGGGGGGAGGGAGGAGGGATACGGCAGCTCTTCCTACCCCCCAAATCTGGGGCTTTTGCGTGCTAGCTCTAGAGGACAGACCAAGGGTTGCCAGCTGGCGAAGCATGCAAACAAGAAGTTCCATTCAGAAGTGATTCCTGGTAGTTTCCTAAAGACAATGTCCGTTTCAGGCAAGAGAAAAACAATAATATCCTAAAGTATATTGCCTTTTGGGCGAGTACGATGAAGGAATAGTTAATGCTTTCCAAACTTGAAACTCAGTAAGCAGTTTAGCACAGTCCCAAATGTTACTAGTTATCTTTCTAAGTCTGTTTTTACTCTAAGCTGATATCGGTGCCCCAGGTTTTAGTTCTGTATTCCTAAGATTTACGGAGGACAGAGAACCGGGCGTATGGATTACAATGACAGCCATTCAAATGCAGTCCCGACTACAGGATTATTGCTGTCATGTATGTATTCATACAGTCCAGTTCTATATTAGCTGCACTGGCATTGTTTGGAGGGTCCTGTTTGCCAGCCTACTTAAAGATACGCCTCTCCACCACAATTAGTTGCTATTATTAGCTTGGGGTTCTGCCCCGTCTTTCTACTGTTGGTTCTCAATAAATAGACTGATGAGTTACAGTGTGTCTGAACCAACAGTACAGCAGCATCCTGGTACCCAGGAAGCATCTGCAAGCAAAAACCCCTGAATTTATGTGGCTCTGCATGTAAACTTTGGGCATGTTACTGCCGTGGTTGTTACAGTGCTCTCAGGTGCTACCTGGTAATTCTGGACGCCACAGCGTTGTGCCTATAAACACGGCCTTGTGTTGGGTGTTATTTTCAATGCGTATGCTTAGCGCTGTCTTGACAATGCATCCTCCGTTTCGGTTTGGATGGCACCCTCTCCTAGTATTGTAATGCTGCCCTAAAAGGAGAGGCGAGATGCTGCTAGCATCAAAGATCAAATAAATGCCTGCATGTGGGGATGAGGGAAGAACGGCACTTTCTATTTGTACTGAAATTCCACAGCAGCCTTTGAATTGCCTCTGCTCATGGGACACTTTGGAGGATGTATGAATTGTTTGCTAACGCTATCAGCGGTTGCACGTCTGATCCATGATGAGTAGCATGCAGGTACAGATCAATGAGTGTGTGGAATCTCAGCAAGTTTTCCAATGTAATAAATATTTCCTAAACTATTGTAGCGTTTTCAGAATTATCTTAAAGCAAGTTCTGGCAATTAAGACCTTTTTCTTTTGTTGCAGGACTCCTAAATCGCACAAAGCCCTAGGGACTGCTTTCAGGTGACATTTCTATTACTATTTTTAGTCAATATAGCATACATAGCACGTTTAATATTTTGGCACTTTCCTAGCTAAATCTGGTAGATATCTGAGCACAGGGCTTGGGCTTCCACAAAGAAACCCTGTTCTAAAGCCTCTGCTGCTGACAGTTTTGGTATTTCTTTGTCAGCTGGCTGATTTTTTTAACATAAGTGCACTTGCACTTCAAAGTGTCTAGACTGTCCCTGTTCTTTCTTGGAAACTAAAGTGCTGTATCTGGTGCCTATTTGTAACGCTGGGGGCACACAGATTGGCTCAAGTGACCTTTGTGTTTTGATGGCTGATTATGGAAGAAGACAGACCTGTAGGACAGACTTGGTATTTTTGATACTTCCATAGCAGAGACAAAACACCTGAGGACTCGCTCTTGCACTGCTGTGTTCTATAGCTGTAAGCCTAAGAGTAATTTGTGACCAAGTAGAAATGTGATTTTGGGGTTTTTTTTTTTTTTGAGTTGCACTGCATGTACGAAGGGAGATCAGTTTGTGTATATGAATAAATTTCCACATTCACGAGAGTATCGGGACATAATGTTTAGATATTCAGGTTTTATAATCTGTTTTCAGTACTTGACGTTGGGTACAAGTGCTTTCTTTGAAGTTCTGATCACCTTTATTTCTTCTTCTAGAAGAAGTCGAACTGAGCCAGCGAGTGGCCCATCAAGAGCGGTACGTAAAACACAATCTCACACTTTTTTCTACACACTGCCCTTAATTCTAAACAATGCAGCTTTGTGGTAGTTTTCCAAACATTAACTTAATATCTTTTCCAGTAAAACATAGCATATGTTGTAAATACAATGTCTTGGATCCGGCATAGTAAAAACTGAGTGATGCCATTATTTGCACAGCTCTGATGTGAACGTTGGTGTTTGTGCCCAGTAATGCGTTGTATTTCGTACTGAGTCTGCTAGAACATTTCCTGGATGACTTTGTGTTGTACAGAGGACGTGTGATCGTTTTTAGATCATGTAGGTTCAGGGTTTGCACAACTGAAGGTGGTGCCGTGTTCTACAGCTGGCTGCCTAGAGCTGGCAAGATGTATGTTTGTACAGCGTGTGGTGTGCTTTTTGTTTCTTTCGGGAATAAAGCACTGGGAAGCTTGCCAATTGTTGTTGAAGAGTAAAGCAGCAAAATTGAAATGAGTTAAGGTTTTTTTAAAAAGGATGCACAAGAGCTTACACTTTGAATATTTCTTCCTTGTCTTGTCTTATGTTAGCTGTCATTCTCCACTTCCACATTTGTGCTGCTGCCCTACTGTTACTAGGCCCAAAGCAAGCAAGTGGATCCTTTTTGACTTCGATTACTCTTTCAGGAACGGCAAGGATCTCTAGTTGGTGTTTGTCCTTCGAGGCTGCAGAAATGCAGAGAGCCATGGCCGTTGTTTTAGCACCGTCAGGCACAACTGTGATCCTTCCTGGCTGAATTTTTAGATTGGCCAAGCTCTCGGGGTGGTTTTAGGAAAGCCCTGTAATTTCACTGTAGCGATGCACCAGTGAGATTAGTCTATGCCTCCTCTTTTCTGTCCCCTTTCCCACTTGCTTTGTGTTAGTTTCTGTTGAGTCTTCTGTTTGAAATGGGAGTTAATACCTGGTCTGTTGATTTGGGGGTTTGGGGTTTGGTTTGGTTTGGTTTGGTTTGGTTTGGTTTGGTTTGGTTTTTTCCCCAATTCTTCTGCAAGCCTGTTATCTTAGGGTTGTAGACAAGTTTCATGGAGATGTTGTTTCTTTGATTGGAGGGACTGGCAGGAACTCCTTCAGTAGCAATGTCAAGAAGAAAAAAAGACACAGGAATGTCGGATCATTGGAAGATGGCCGTTGGGCAAACGTACTAAATAATGCATTCATTCTCTTCTTTGCTGCTTTGGATAACTGTTTAGTAGGAAGGAGTGCTCTCAGCTCTTCTAAGAAATGGGACTGTTGCCTGCAGGCCGTATAATAACTGCTTCCTCAAACAACACAAGAAGTAATGAATAGTTTATGAACTGTTGTGCTTCAGTTCCTGGTCAATACTAGACTGTTTAATGCCAGGCTCCAGTCGAGAGCTTTCCTAATTTCTTGTTTGCTTCTGAAGAAAGGCAAAAGGATAGGGGTTGCGCCTGCCAGGAGAGAACATAGGCCTGTTTCTCCACATGTGAAAAAGAGTGGCACATGGAGCGTGAAGCTTCAAAATGCTTGATCAGACCTCCTTTTTCCCCTAACTAGGTACAAACTGTTCTGAAAAGAAGGCAAGTTGAATCTTCTGGTCAGACTTGCAATGGAAAGAAGGTCTTTTTTTCCAGATCTGGTGTTCCTCTCCAAAGGCACGTTTTCAAGGACTTTTGAGTTGGTCAGACAGTAATGTTGTATGTGCTTTCCTAAACGTATGGAGAAGGAATGATTAACTGGAGTGAGGAATCATCTCCTGCATGTCGATATTTTTCCCCCAGAGTCTGCTAAAACTGCTCCCTTGAATTCTTGCACTGCATTAGGTAACAAAGGACAAGAGCTTTTTCCAAGGAAGGGTTTTAATCTCTCCTCTGATCCGTTTAGTGACCTCTTGAGGAGAGCTGTTCAGTTTACGTTGTGAAATTTTATTCTACGCTTTTGAAGAACTTAGGACATAATGAGCAGTGCTTCAGGTGTCTTTCTAATGAGGTTTTCCTAGTGTCAGCTAGACTGTGGCTTGTGGCATCATATAATTCAATACAGGGGAAAAGGACCAAGAAAAGAGGGACCCTTTTTACGAACTAGTGGCCTGAGAAGTTCATTGCTGCAAGCTGTTCCAGTAGGTAGCTGGGAGGGAGGAGCGTGGTTGCAATGGAGAGAAAATGTACAGGGTTGTGCTCTGAATCCATGTTTTCATCATCCTTAAAAATTGGTTTTGGCCTGATAGCAAGGAGAATCATATTAAATTCTCACGCTTCCCAAACTAATTTGGATCCTATGGCCTGTGGTCTAATGCAACACAAAAAACGTTTTTTCTCCATTTTTATAGGCTACTCTGTAATGGTCAACAGCTTTATTTCAATAATTGGAGCAGTTTATTTTTGTCTAGGCAAAGTGGTGGTTCCTTGTATGGCTGATGTTTTGGATTGGTGTTCTTCTTTGGGTTTGGTGGGGTATGGTGAATATTTTTAAAGTGATGGACAGGAGGGGCAGAGTTGATGTTTCAGGGCTGATACGCCTGTGCTTTCTTTTGACGGGCAACTGTACTGTGTTCATAAACCCAAACCGTGTGCATTTCTACATGATGAGACGTTCACTGCTTAATTTACAAACTACACTGAAAAGAAGTCTCCTGTAGTGAGGCTTCCTTCTCAACTAAACTCAAGTATTTTTTTGCATCCTTTTGAGCTGAAAAGTGACAGCTTCCTTACCCGTTCAACTTTGAAGCAGTGGTGAACTTTGGACAGGGGTCCTTCTCTGAGATATTCTGGAGCAATGAGTTGATCGCAAGCGGGTTTGGTTCTTTTAGTTTCTTCTCATCAACCACATAGGCACTCTTAAGCTGTCATAGGCTTGGACTTTGTGTTGAGCAGATACAAATGAGACTAGGTTAGAAAAGCCTCTTTGAGTGACACTCAGAGGACATAGCGCAGGCTCTCAGGCTACAGCAGAGGTTAACTATTGCTGTGTTTTGACTGTAGAACTTGAATCTGTCTTTCATTTTTTGTGAACAGATTGACGACTCTTCTGCACCTATTTCTCTGGGCCAGCTTGCTAAGGTAGGTACATATTCTTGTCAAATCCTTAAAAAAAGAAGTGTTAGCTTCGTATTTTTAAATCTTCTACCGTGATCTATAGGTGGATGACGGTTGGAATGTGAACAAAACTTTAATTGAATTTTTAGTAATTTAAAGTATTTATTTGAACTTTACAATGTGTGTCTATTTTGGTACTCTCCTGTAAAGAGGAGTTGCCCGTTTGGGAAGATCGAAGGGGAGTACCTTCTCAGCCTCAACATAATGCTGCAGTATTACTCATCTGCAAGACACAAAGAAGCAGCGCTTCGGAGTCCGTTTACCGTTTTTCATATGTTTTGTTAATTTTGCGTTGGAGACTAACACACTTGTTACAGAAGAATTGAATTGACTGTAAGTTATGGCCCTTTCAAGGGGGTTTGCAACAGGCAAAACAGAAGCGTTTCTGGAACACGGACAATTGCATGGCTATTTCTGACTTTCTAGTCCTTCTAGTTCTAGATGCATTCTGTGAACGCTGCACAATTTCATCACTTGCAGCATCTATACAGTGGACAGCACAATCGAATTTGTTTGAATGCAGACTGTGTAAATTGCGTCAATGTACCTAACTGTCGAGAGGAATATGCCGATGCGCATGTGTGGCGTATTAGCAGATGGGCCCTTCTGAACCGGTTGTAATGCCCTGTGTTGCTATGGAACTGCTTGGTGGTTTTGCTCAAGCAGGTGTAACTTTGTCGGGGAAAGCACTAGTGATGGCCCTTTGGGACAGGCGTAGTGCTAGCCAATTGAATTCCTAGTCTTCAAAGTTAGAAAGATCAGAGAAGGCAGGGCTTAATGCAGAGGAGCTGGTTCTTTCTTCTGCAAATACAGGCTGGAGTTCATTGCCGAGAAAGAGAAATCTCTTCCCACGGGTCACTTCTTCCCTCTCTTACTGCAGAAATTAAATTGTGTACATTGGGGGGAAAAAGATAAATTTGTTTGGAAGGCAGCCACCAAAAGAAATTGGTCTCCATTGGTGCTGTCTCTGAACGTGTCCTTGGTTCTGTAACTCCTGTGAAGTTTTACTCTGAAATGGGAAAACCTGTCCAAGTAGGGCACACATTGAAGCTTTGGAGAAAATTTAAGTATTTCAGAAAAAGACAGGAACATAGCATAAAGCAGCTCAAAACTGTTACTTGCTCTGACCTCTTCAGCGCAGACTGGCTTAGCATGGAGGCAATGTGTTAGCAGGTTTCTGTTTTATTATTCCTATGTATGACATGCTCTATTTGAATTTTGGTCTGTTCCTGGTAATGTTTTGTGGGTTTTGGGTGTGTTTTGCAAACTGTTTGGGTTCAAACAAACGAGTCGAGTATCTGTAAAGTTTTCTGCAAATGTTAATGATTTCATAGATGTCGATCTGCATTATGTTACTGTTGAGAAAACACTGTGTATATGAAACAAGCATTTAATAGAAGGTTGAACGGGGTTGGTTGCTTTTGGGAGCGAATGCATCTAAAAAGAAAAGCAGGAGTGGTTGATCTGCATGATCGGTGCTTGAAGGTCCAGATCATTTCCAGTCACTCCCTCAGGCCCTGCTTGTGTCTGGAGTGGTGTGTAATAAAAACATTTGAGCAAACACGACTTCATAAAAATCAGCTACCTTCAGTAATTCTGGATAAGGTTTATATTGTGATTTGTGTGTTAAAAGGACACAGTCAACTGGACAAACCTGCAGGTTTTGCTTGCTGTAGTTAAATCACTGAATATGAAGAGGTTAGCGGCGGGGGACGTGCAGCTGGGACTGCCTACAGCACATCGTGGTCAAATTTCCACTGACAAGAATCTTTTGTCTTGCTGAGGGATTATAAAAAGCTTGATTCCTTTTAATGCTTCTGTGTCTGAAGCTGCATTTCAGCCAGCAAAACCAGCTTCCCCGACTCTTGTGTGTCCTTTTACTGCTGCGAAATGTAAATAATGGTACTTGCCTGCATCTTTCTCAATGAAATGTCCAGTGGCTGTCTTCTGCTTCCAATAGTCTGGGGCTTAAAAATCAGTTTAAAAGTACTGGAGAGTATAATTTTTCCTGCGCAGAGCTGCAGTCTGCTTGGAAGCACATTGGACTGGTTCCAGGAGTCTTTAGGTAAGGTACAAAGTGAGGCCAAGGTTTGGAGTGCCCAAGAAGGCTCTTTTCAAGTAGGTTCGCAGGCCCAGAAACCCCCTGCAGTGGTGTAAGGACTCCCCAGAGCATCTTCAGCACGGCTCTGTTTTCTATCAGCGGCTGTTTTCATGCAACCTCAGCCCGCGTTGTGCTGCTCTTTGCAGGACCGGGGGAGTGGTGTTGTCTTTGGCCGTGTGGGCTGAAATGTGTTTCTAATGTGTGTGTCCAATAATTGCCTGTTGAACAGACTGCCAATCTGGCGGAGGCCAATGCGTCTGAAGAAGATAAAATCAAGGCTATGATGACCCAGTCCTGCCATGAGTATCATCCAGTCAAGTAAGTGTTGATAACGTCCAATCTGTTCTTTGAAGACTATGGAAAAATGGTAGAGATGTTTGTTTTAACAAGAGAGACACACGCATACCTTCTTCTTTTTTTCCCAAAAACCTTTTAGTTACATGAAGAAACCCTTGGGTCTGCCTCCACCATCATATACGTGCTTCCGTTGCGGACAAGCTGGCCACTATATAAAGAACTGCCCAACCAATGGGGTAAGATTGAGGGGGACTTCTGGTGTTCCTTGGGGTTTAATTTTTTTACCTTGGCAGTTCCCTAACAACTACGTGACTGCTCATCTTCAGAATTGTTTCTCTTGGGGTGAAATATAGAGGTTGTATGGCAATGTTGCAAAGCCCTTCAAAATTCAAGGGAAACCTGGAGTTGTAAATGTAAAATCTTATTTTTTCCAGGTCGTAGGCATTAAATATGTCCATAGATCTTTCTCTGTGAACTTTCATGCATATTTCTATATATTCCCATATCATTGGAAATGTTTCTGGGTTTAACTCTTTTGAAGGACACTTCACAGTTTTTAGTATTTCCTATAAACCCAAGCTGTTTCTGTTGACCCCACCTGCTGAATATTTGCCTGTTTTAATGACACAAGCCTCTGGGTGAGTATGCATGCCATTTAACATTGGTCCCTGGCTGTATATGCATGAGGTATGAACTGAACCTTCGTATACCGGTGGTGAATATAAGTTCCCCAGTGCCTGGCTCAGAGCACTGAACTGAGCTCGCCCTGGGAATTGCGCTTTGGAGGAGGAGCGGGTTTGTATGTCTTCTGAGTGGAGGGCGGGCTAAGGGATATTTCACCCTTAAGGAACCTGAAGTTAAGCCCAAGAGTGTCGACGGCGTTCAAAACACTGCTCAAGCCTTGGAACACCCTGGCTATATTCATTTAGGAGAATAAGTATTTTAGTCAAGCAACCCTATGTTAAGTAAAAGGAGAGGATTAAAGGCTTTTGCTGCTTAGAATAATGACGGAAATGTCATTTTAAGTGTGGGTCTTACGATGAGCTATGTTTGCCTTTCTTTTCTTAACAGGGCAAAAATGGTGAGTCTGTTCCCAGAATGAAAAGGAGCACGGGAATTCCACGGAGTTTCCTGATAGAGGTGGCAGATCCCAATACAAAGGGTGCTATGCTTACCAACACTGGGAAGTATGCAGTACCAGCTATTAATGCGTAAGTAGGGAATTCATTGGACTGACCAAAAAGCGAACGAGAGAAGCTGTGCGTAAATGTCTGAGTGGCCACGCAACCAAATCGGCCAGCCTCTGTAATTGCGGGGGAGGAAGCATTGTCGTTGTATCCGAACCTTAAAATCTGTGATACTTTCTAAGATTAAGACAGGGTGGCCCTACTGCTCATGGCCCTGGAAGCTGGTTAAACTTGTGCTGTGCTAAGAATCTGTATTTCTGCAAAATATTGCAGTAGTGTTGACAGTGGGAGTTGTTCTCTCTGAAAGCTCGTTTTGCTGCTGGTTTATCTTTCAAAGGCTTCTTGCAAAATTGAACCCATCGCCGTTGCACTGAGATTTCCTCCCCCTCTGGCTTTTATCCAAGCTCACGTGTGAAACAGGCTGAAGTTTCCCTGTTGCTATAAACTCAGAAAATCCTGCCGTGGGCTGACAAGAGGGGCTGTTATGAAATGCGCTTGGTAGCACTTCTGGTTTTCTGTCGTGGATCTCCTTTTGTAGAAGCTGTAACACAGGCTGCCCTTATTTATAAAATGTAATTACTCGGAGACTCACTTCATCCTGAGCCTGCAATTTACCTTTACCCGCTGGCAAAGGAGAGGTGGGATTCATTTCATTTGAGCTAATTTCTTAGTTGATCCAATGAGTGGGAGAGTTCTGCAGAAGGAAAATTGTTCCCCCCTCCCTCTTCTGGTGTTGTGGCTATAGAAAAGCAGTTGAAACGAGATGCCTACGTCTTAGAAGGCTAGTGTGGAGCGAGGAGAATTCCATCTCTTCTCTTCCTTTGATAAAATGCTACGCTTGGAAAAGTTTTCCTTTCGTCGTCTTTCACTTTTTTCTTTTTCCTTCCCCACCCCCCTCCAGGGAAGCTTATGCCAGAGGGAAGAAGGAAAAGCCGCCCTTTTTACCCGAGGAGCCGTCCTCCCCCTCCTCCTCCCATGATCCCGTTCCCGAGGAGCTGCTGTGTCTCCTTTGTAAAGAGACAATGACTGATGCGGTTGTCATTCCCTGCTGTAGAAACAGCTACTGTGACGAATGTAAGTGTTACTCCCATGTTTGTTAATCCCCAACATCAAATCTGATCTTCTGAAAGCAGAAATAGGAGATAAGGGCATTACTTTGTTACCAGTTCGATTTAAGACTGAAGTATAGCCTGACTAGGAAAGGACTCTCCTTGTATTAAGGAAAAAGAAAAGGCAGAAAGCTTTTTCCCCTTTTTATGTAGCTCGTTAAATCTCTTTACACGCGTGTCGTGGTTTAACTCCAGCCGGCAACTAAGCACCACCCAGCCGCTCGCTCGCTCGCTCCCCCGCGGTGGGATGGGGAGAGAATCGGAAGGGTAAAAGTGAGAAAGCTGGTGGGTTGAGATAAAGACAGTTTACCAGGTAAAGCAAAAGCCACGCACACAAGCAAAGCAACACAAGGAATTCATTCCCTCCTTCCCATGGGCAGGGAGGTGTTCAGCCATCCCCAGGAAAGCAGGGCTCCATCCCGCGTAACCGTTACCTGGGAAGACAAACGCCATCACTCCCCACATCCCCCCCTTCCTTCTTCTTCCCCCAGCTCTATATGCTGAGCATGACGCCGTACGGTGTGGGACAGCCCTTGGCTCAGCTGGGGTCAGCTGTCCCGGCTGTGTCTCCTTCCCACTTCTTGTGCCCCCCCGGCCTCCTCGCTGGTGGGGCGGTGTGAGAAGCAGAAAAGGCCGTGACTCTGTGTAAGCGCTGCTCAGCAATAAGGAAAACATCGCTGTGTTACCAACCCTGTTTCCAGCACAAATCCAAACCATAGCCCCCCACTAGCTACTATCAAGAAAATTAACTCTGTCCCAGCCCAAAGCAGCACAATACGGAAGGACGAGTCTGAGAAGAGTGCGTAACTGTGCAGGTGATCCCAGAATTAGATATTGACTGCATTTAGTTTGTCCACAGCCCTTTCTCTCCTACAGAATTTTATAGCCAGCTCTGGTGATTTGGTGTGGTCTGCAACAAACGGATAGTCAGGCATTGAATCCGCCGCCTTCTCCACGGGAGAGCTGGCTAAAACCTTCAGAACTCAAACCTCCTAATGTGTTGAAATGTGTTTTCTTCATTAGCCTTGAGGTTAGTGACTTCTCACTGCACTAGCCAGGGGAAAGAAGATCAGTCGGAACATCAAGGCCCAGCCTCCTCTACCTCTTCAGGTGTTACAAGAGTGCAGTATCAAACTGTATAGTTATTGGCTGCATATTGGGAATTTTTTACACTGTTGAACATTTATAGCTCCATGCTCTCAATTCAAGACCATATTCACCCATTAACCACACCCTTGTGTTTATAATTGATTAGACCCCCAAAATACTCCTTAGTTTGGCTAAAAGCTGTTTTGGTGATTCTGATGATTCACAGGTATTAGAACAGCGTTACTGGACTCTGAGGAACACAGGTGCCCCACATGTCATCAAACAGACGTTTCTCCTGACGCTTTAGACGCCAACAAGTTCCTACGTCAGGTAACACGATGACTTTTACGTAAACTGTTGGTAAGAAAAAGTCTATTTTTCAAAAGCTGAAAGGGAAGAAGATATTCATTTACCTCTCCTTAAGCAAGGCTAAATGGAGTAAGGCTCAATTTACTTTTCAAGTACGTTACCTGTTGTGACAGAAGCTTACAACTCTTTAGAGACAATCCGGCAAATTCAGGTCACCCTTGTGTTTAACAGGCTTGTCTCACTTTCACATTCAGGGCTAACACTGGAGTACTTTAACTACAGCTACTCTGAGTTGCCAGTCATGAATGTCAGTGTTCAATGGGATGTGTTCAGACATCTGGATGTTGCTTTCTTTTAGGACTGATAGCATTTACAGGAATACCCAAGGAATTTTACTCCATGCAGGCTTTTGTTCGTCTGTCTACTGAAGTTTCTTATTAACTTTTTGTAAATGCTTTCCTGCCTCTAGGCTGTGAACAGCTTCAGAAATGGGACTGGCTACGCAGAAGGGCTCTATAAGCAGCTTCAGCAGCAGCAGCAGCAGCCGCCACCGCCTCCACCTCCACCACCACTCCTGAGGTAAACAACAGCTTGCAACCTGCAGCCTCTGCTCTGGCCAACAATTTCCAGCCAGCGGGAGCCACTCCTGAGTCCATTGGCTTCTCTGGCTTCTCATTCTGTTGGTGCTTTGTCATCGTTGGCCCCTGGTCAGTCATCTGGGGCAGCTGGGCTGCCAGGAAATCCGCCTTCTGTCCTTGTCTCTGATCTCCCTCCAGCAGTGTCCCTCTCTCTCCGTGCTGAAAAGCCAGGTGGACCTTTTTGGTAAGGAAATCTGTAGATCAGCACGAATATAAAAGACACCAAGATGCTGAAGTTACCTGAGCTTCTCAGCTAGCGATTTCTCTATCATTAGTGACAGTTCCAGAGAACTGTGGAAGTTCTGGGTTTGGTTTTTACTTTGAATGAGGACACTTGAATAATTTGGAAGCGTGGCTCATGCAAGAATTTTCTCAGAAGTATTTTTGCTTGGTTCTCTTATCAGTCATTCAGTACGCGTTGCCCCTGAAAGAGGCACTTTTGTTCCCCAGGAGCCCTTGGAGTTTAAGTGGCTAGCAATTCCTAAAGTAACCATTGGGTTATGTCAAAGCTTCTGGAGTGCATTCATTTCTCTTTAGGACTGAGGAAATAATCGTTTCGTGCAAAGTGAAAAAGCCCAAGGAGAGGTAAAACTGACCAGGTGTTTTGGCATTATTTTTTTCTACAGTATTTCTGTCATCAGTATTATAAGCCAGAGTCATTCGCAGTAATGCCGTGTAGTCAGCGCCGCAGGCAGATTTGGATAATAAACATTGAAACGGTGTAAATGTGAAGTCTTTACAAACATTTACCAACAAAGTCTAAGTTGGCAAGCCAGTGAAGTGGTCTGAAAGGACATGGAAAATCTGTACTGTTGTTGAGGGCTTCTGTCCTTTCAATGTTGTGCCTGGAATGCAAATAGCCACTCTGTCCAGAAGACTGTCAGGCGCAGCTGTAGCAGTGACTACAAAGGTCCCAAGTCAAAAGAACCTCTAAGGCAGCCTCTGAGCCAGCACATAAACGTTTCCCAAGAGAATTTCAGTTCTCGCATCTGCCACGACTGAGAGTCAGTGTCTGGGCTATACGTACGCCAATCCTTTCATGTGCAGCCAGCTTACTAAACTATTTTTCCAGTGAGCCCTGGCAGCCAAGAGGGCAAACTGCATCCTGGGATGCATCAAAGGCAGGAGAAGCAGCCAGTGAGAAGAGGTCATTATCCTGCTGTATTCAGCGCTGGTGCGGCCTCCCCTTGAACACGGTGTGCAGTTCTGGGCCCCAGAATTGAAGAAGGAGGTGAAGGTCCTTGAGTGCGTCCAGAGGAGGGCAAGAGAGCTGGTGAAAGGGCTGGGAGGAATGTCCTCTGAGGAGCGGCTGAGGACTCTGGGTTTGTCCAGTTTGGAGAAGAGGAGGCGGAGGGGCCACCTCATTGCTCTCTGCAGCTTGCTGCGGAGGGGACGTGGCGAGGGAGGTGCTGATCTCTTCTCGGTGGGACCCAGTGATAGGACGTGTGGGAATGGTTCCAAGCTGCGCCAGGGGAGGCTTAGACTGGACATGAGGAAGCCTTTCTTTACCGAGAGGTTGTTCAAACCCTGGAACGGGCTTCCTGGAGAGGTGGTCGATGCCCCAAGCCTGTCAGTGTTGGAGAGGGATTTGGACAATGCCCTTAATACCATGCTTTAACTTGGCCAGCCCTGACTTGGTCAGGCAGTCAGAGCAGGTGATCGTTGTGGGTCCCTTCCAACTGAAATAGTCTAGTCTCTTCTGTTCTATTTCTCCTTAAATGCCACTAGTCCAAACAGCCTTCTCGTCAGTGCTTCATTTGGAATCGGCCAACTTCCCATTTGGAAACCTGGAGAAGATTAGTTTTTCATTTTTTTTCCCCATTTACAACAGTCAGCCTTTTCTCACTTTGGACTTTGTATTTCAAGTAGCACTTCAAAACACTGTTTGAATAATAAAAATTTGGGTTTTTTTGTAGTGATGCCGATACTGTTCTACCTCCTGCTGCGCTGGTGAGTGCTGCTGGGCTTTCTAAATCTTCCTTTCAGTCAGTCAGCAGTTTGGTGGAAGAGAAGGTAAATTTTATTTCAACATGTGCAGTGCTGCTTGTATTTTAGCAGAGCTTCTTTTCCAACTGTTTGCATTTCTTCACAAGGGCTCTCGGGTTCCTGGAGTAAGACAACCGGCGTTACCAAGTCTTCTGGGCCCCCAAGGACCCTCAATACACACAACTGGTAAGCAACTAGAACTTGAGACTTTCTTTTCAAAACTTATCTTCAGATCATCTGAATGGGGTTTTTTTCTTTTTCCTCTCTCCACACCAAAAGGTCATCCCAGGAGAGCCAGCCCAGTTCGCTCAGCAGCTGGCAGACCAGGCTGGGAGCGGTAAGTATGCCACAGAAATTCCACATATTCCGAATTGTAACCTGTTAAACGAGGCCATAACACCTAAGTTATACAACAGCTGATTTCTAATGGAATAAGTGTGCACAGATAGTTGTGGAGAATCCAAGTGGTAATTCATTTGTAAATGGCTTCATTTGAATTGGCTTTAACAAAGGGGATCTGTGCTTGCAGTAAGAGTATTTAAAAGAAGACTCCAGCAGATGATTGAGAAGAGGACTCTGGAAAATGAACACTTTGTGAGGAAACCATAATTACCTATAAAAATGAAATAGGATTAAAGGGTGAGGTGGAAAGCCACCCTTTTGATCCCTGGCTGAATAGGGCTGGAGAAATTGATTTCCCCATAGAAATCTGCCTCCAACCTTCTTTTTTACCAACTTAGTTGATACTGATTGAGCAAATTATTGGAAAAGTCAACGCTGTTTTGTGTTATTTATGACAATTTTGAATGTCTTCAATTTAGTCCTCTCAAATAGCCAAGCTGCTTTCTCTCAGTTGGAGAGAGAGAGGAGTCTGCTTTCTCTATTAGTGCAGTGTCAAGTTAGTCCTTCCTTTTGGTACACATTTGTTATAGATAGATTGTAAGGGGGCATTGTGTTCATAATACCTTAAAGATAAATAAAACCAAAACCCAGGATCCCTCCCACAGATTGTCTAAAATCTCAAATTCAGTAAGCAAGAAAATAACGATTCAGGGACAAAAGCAGGCCAAACACATCCTCATGAGGCAACAACATAGGAGGCTTATGTGGAAGAAGTTAAAAGAAGTTAGGAGAGAAGATGAGTTCATATTTGTGCAGTGCTTTGAAGATCAGAAGTGTGAAGTATTGACCATATCAAGGAGTGGCAGAGGAGCGGTGGGCGCTTGGCCCAGGGGAGATGGGAGTCTCTTTTAAGCCTGGGCAGCCTCCATCCGCAGTCGCAAGGCTGAGTCTAAGGAGAGAAGAGTGAGGGAAGCGTTGGGGCTGGGGATGTGGAAGGCGAGTGTGAGGATCAAGAAATGAGGGCAGTCTCAAATGAACAGAGAGCAGGGAGAGAAAGGCTTAAGTTGAGAACAAGAAGCGCTCGCCACCGTGCTCCCGCTTCCTTCGCTTTCCTCTTTAAAATTGGGGCCGAGTGTAACAAAGAGTGACACATGTTTTTGGGTTTCTTTAGAAGTTCAACTCGAGGACGCCCGCCTAGCGAACGTACCCAAAGGACTCAGGCCCCAGCACTCCCACCATCAGTAGCCATCTTTGTGCCTGTGCCTCCACCTCCCTTGCATCCTCCACCACCCCATGCCCTTCCTCTCCCACTGTGGGCACCACCCCCCCAGATGCCTCCTCAGTTTCCCCCTGGTCAGCCTCCAGCTGCTGGGTGCCCTGCCCCCCCTCCAGGATATCCCCCAGCTCCTGCCAACAGGTCGCCAGCTTGGGTACCAACAGCAGGACCAACGGCTCCTTCAAATACCATCCCACCGACACAAGCACCTCCTTTACCTAGGGAGGAGTTTGACAGAGAACAACAGAGACCTAAAGAGGAGTAAGTATTTGGCTCAATGAAGTTGCGTTGGTTTTCATTTTTGTATCTCTTTCGATAGTATATCGGGCTGCACTTACACTAAAGTGCATCTGACATAAGCAAAAATGACCTAGTGTTTTTTGCCATATTCTTTTTCATTGCAGGTGCTAACCGTGCAGAACTAAACCCAGACAAATGTCATTCTAAAGCTTTCCCTGAAACTTCTAGGCATTCGAAACTGGCTTTGCTTAACTAGGATGTTCACTTTTTCAATTTGCATGCAGTATACATTTTCTGCTGTCGGCCAGGGTTTGTTTCTTGATGTCTTTTTGTAATCAAGGTCAAACTATCACTGTAATCAAGGTCAAACTTCTTTTAACAGGGAGAAGAAAAAGTCCAAGTGTGATGAGTTTACAAAGGATTTTGGTAAAGAACTGATGGAATATAAGAAGATGCAAAAGGAGCGTAGGCGTTCGTTTTCCAGGTAACTGCTTTACACGTCCGTAATGGAGAAGCGGGTTGTCTAGAAGAATCAGGAGGAGTTCGACTCCACCTCTCCATCGTCAGATGGATTGGATGAGTCCAGGGATCAGCAGCGACAGGAGTTTCCTATGTAGGTTCCTCGCTCCAATGTGGCCGAGATTACACTTGACTGATCGTTATAATTTGGCAGCAGTTGTGAAGGAACAGGCGTCTCTTTTCCTAAAGCTTCTCTGCAATGACATCCTTCACCTCCTGACAGCCGCAAGGGGCTAGAAACTGAATAGGTGTAGTTGCTGGATTTTCTGCGTCTCCCTCTTCTGATTGTAACCATTACCTCAAAGCACTTGAGAAGAGAGAGATATGTGAGAGAAATTGTCTTCCTTTCCTCTTTCGCTTACCTCATGTGGATAGAGAGATTTTGAGCTGGACTGCAAACTGGGGGCTTTCACTAGTGTTTTGTTGACGTGGTTGAATTTTCCTTAGGAATTAAAAGATCAGTCTTGTTTTAAGGAAATCTGCAATTGGTGAAGGACTTTGAGAGGAGGAATGAACCTATGTGGAATAATGTGAGATGGTTCTTTAAAAGATAATACAAGAAAAACTTGTGAAGACAAAACTCAGGGTAGCTGATGTTTTCCCTCCCCCAAAATCGCCTGGGCGGGAGTCTGAATTACTGCATTACTCTGTTAGTAATGCAGTAGGTAAGCAGAAACTTTTACGTATGATCAAGTTCTTCAATTTGCAGTAGCATTATGTCAGCAGCTGAAAGCAGCTTTGGCATTAGCCTGTGGAGAGGAAAAAAAAACCAAACCAAATTTGGGAGGAAAAAAACGGGAGAGTGACTGTTTTGAGTTAAATTCATTTTTTGTGTGTGTTGTATTTTCTTTAAGGTCCAAGTCTCCCTACAGTGCTTCATCTTACTCGAGAAGTTATTATACATACTCCAAGTCAAGATCAGGTTCTTCCCGCTCTCGCTCCTACTCTCGATCCTTTAGTCGTTCCCATTCTCGTTCCTGCTCACGATCACCACGGTATTCAAGAAGAGGCAAAGGGAAGAGCCATAAATATCGTTCTAGGTCAAGGTCACGGGGTTATCACCATTCAAGGTTAAGAAGATACCGTTCACGATCAAGGTCTCCAGTATTTAGAGGCCACTCTCCCACTAAACGGACCGTACCTCGAGGGGAAGGAGGAAGGGAGCATTTTAACAGAGACAGAGAAGTTCCTCCACATGATATGAAAGCTTGCTATGGCAGATCTGTTGACTTGAGAGATCCATTTGAAAAGGAAAGAGACAGAGAATGGGAAAGGAACTCTAGAGAACGGTACGAAAAGTTTCACAAGAGCTTTGCTGTTGGCACTCAACCTCCGCCTCCAGTAAACAGGGGGAACTTTTCTCCGGATAGGTTTGGTCCGCCTGGGACCAGACGAGAGAATTTGCCACATGCTTGGGGACGCAGGGAGGATTATCCTGGTGGGCAGAGCCACAGAAATCGTAATAGAGCTGGCAATTACTCTGGAAAACCTTCTGGAAGAGAGAGCCGTGACATCAGAGATGCTACAAAATCCAAAGAGCAGGAGGTGGAACATCCACTGGGAGATGGCCAAGGAAATAAAGAGAGAAACCCCCAGAAGAGAAGAAAAGGGGATGAGAACGAAGGATTTCCCAAAGCTGAGTTGTTAGAAGGTGCGAGGAAAGCCAAAGAGCCAGTTCCAGCAGCAGATGTTGAAATGGACTCCCTGTTCATGCTCCCAAGCCGAGATGATGCCACCCCTGTGAGAGATGAGCCTATGGAAGCAGATTCTGTTGCTTTCAAACCGGTATCTGAAAAGGAGAAAGAAGAGAAGGAGAAGGCAAAAGCAAAAATAGACAAGACAAAGCGGAAAGCAGAAGTGGCTGTTCTGCCTAAGAAAGACAGTCTAATCAAACCAGCTAAAGCTTCCCAAGAGGAGGTGGACACCGATCGTGAAGAATCTCCTGGAATGGAACCTGCTGTGAAAAAAGTGAAGGAGGAGTTGCCAAAGAGAGACAACGTTAAAACCTCTTCCTCTCAAAAGGCTGAGAAGGCTCTTGGTTCCCCACGGAAAGTTCAGCCCAAAGTTACCAAAGATCACCCAGAAACCAGAGCAGCCAAGGAGGAAACGGCAAAGAAAGACCATCGAAAAGAAAGCAAGTCGGAGAAGCCCTCCAACAGAGAGGGCAAGTCAAAAACACCTGCTGAAAAAAGCAAGCCCTCTGATGCAAAACCTGAGCAAAGAAAAAGAAAAGTAGATGAAAAGGTTGCTGCAGAACATGAAGCGCCTTCCCTAAAGGCCTCTAAACCCGAAGCTGCTGAATCGAAAAGACCACCAAAGGGGAAGACTGAGCCTGATGGTGAAAAAGGAGAGCAAACTCCAGAAGAGGATAAACCTGCTTTTCTTGACAGCCCCGCCAAAAAGATTAAACTTAACCAAGAAACTGGCAAAAAGGTTGTGAGTGGAGAAAATGTGCTACCTGCAAAAGAACCTGTTGAGAAACCTGAGCCGAACAGCAGCAAAGTTAAACAAGAAAAAGCAAAGGGAAAAGTGAGAAGCAAAGTAACGGCAGCTGATGGATCTAGTGCAACTCCAGTAGATTGCACCAGGTACCTCATCTTTTCTTTTCCTCTTCTTTCTTTCCTCCCTGCCCCTCGCAAACAAACGTAAAAGTCTTTAGGGTGACTAATGAAAGGAACAGCTAAATCTGTGCTAAATGAGTGAATAATCTGTGATCTTTCCTGCTAAGCTGTACTTGGGTCAAAATCCAATTTTGTGAAAGAAAACAAGCAGTCTGTACTGCCCAGACAGCTAATAAGGTTAATTCATTGAGGACGTGTTTGACCCTTACTTTGGGGACTTTTCCCCCCCCTTCTTATTCATTATATGTTGACTCTTTGAGGAGTCCCCTCTAGGTCTTCCTTCACATCCAGCTTACTGCTAAAGGCAAGGATAACAGACATGTCTATACCAGGCAATATTTTGCCTTTTTAAAATTGCAAGGTGCTGTAATGATCTACTTTTGTCAGCATGAGATGAAAGGATACCTTGCAGAAATAGCAGCTTGGTTGCCAATATCTTGTACTGCTTTGAGCTTTGAGCACAGTGCCGTCTTGACACAGCTACACTGCTTCCAGCTCAGTGCCAACTCTTTTGGCACTTACCTTGGACATCTCTCTTCCCTATTCCATCGTGTGACATGGGAAAAGAAGAAAAGTGATCTAGTGTGAAGCTGTTATTACGTACATTTCAGCATCTAAAGCAGCAGGACAGCTCAAACTCAAACCATTTCAGACGTCCCTGGAGACTTAAGATTGTGTCTTGATATTCTAAAAAGTTTTTAAAATGTACATTTTTCTGAAGAAGAACACTGGGACGTGAGAATAAAACTGTGGTTGTGTATACCTCTCCCTAATTGCTTGCTTAGATGTTGAAACAAGAATGTATACCTAGTTTATCTAGCATTGGTAGAAGCAGGACATGAAGGAATTCCCAGGTCGGACAGTCCCCAATCTGATAATCTCGTGTCTTTGTTAACTAAATGGAGAGGAGGAAGATACTAAATTAACTGATTGCTCCTAGTCTTAGCTAGTGGACTCATCCTTTCTCTCGTCTGTTCCCTTAATGGAACATCTTTTGAAAAAATACGGAAGATTTAGAATGGGAACAAAAGCTGTTTTCTAAACTGTTAGAAAAGATGGCGGCGCGTATATCTCACCCATGGTTAATGTCAGCTTTTTTCCTCTTAGCACTAGTTCTACTGGAGGAAGCCCCGTTAGAAAGACTGAAGAAAAGCCAGACACAAAACGAACTGTCATTAAGACCATGGAGGAGTATCATCATGATATCACAGCCCCTGAGGAAGACATCGTTATGATGATCCAGGTCCCTCAGTCAAAGTGGGATAAGGACGACTTTGAGTCTGAAGAGGAAGACGTTCAATCTACCCAGGTGCCCGCAACCGTAGGAAAACCTGCTAATGTTATACAAAATGCGAGTGCTAAGCCACCAAACCCTGTAAAAGAGAGTGAAAAAGAGACGGAGCCTTTGAAGGAAAGACAGAAAACTACAAAAGAGGTGAGTTATGAAAGCTCCCAGCATGACGCAAAAAGTTCAAAAAGTTCGATGTCAAACGAAGAAGGAAAAACCAAAGACCGGGATCATTCTTTGTCAGACAAAGACACCTCTGAGAAGAGAAAGAGCAGTGTTCAGCAAGAAAAAGACCCCTCAGAACGTGCAACCGAGCAAGGAGATGGAAAAAGTATTTCTCAATCTTCCGAAGACGGCAGATTTTCAGAGAAGCCTGATACTGGCCATGGATCCGCTGCTAAAGACTTTCCTCCTAACCAAGACAAAACTTCTGACCGTGATGGCGAGAGAGATTATTCTAGTTCCAAGCGTAGAGATGAAAAGAGTGAATTAGCAAGGAGAAGAGAGTCCCCTTCTCAAAACAGAGAATCTACGTCAGTCCAGAAGAGTAAGCCGAGAGACGAACGAGCAGAGCTGTGCGAAAAGTGCACTGGGGACGCCAAAAGGAGCAGCTGCAGCCCTCCGCCTGAGCGGCAGCAGTCTGATCCCAAAGCTGCTCACGATTCCAAGCATACGCTGGAGGAACCCAAACCTCCAGATCAAAATGCAGGAGAAGAGAAAGAGAAGCACGTACCAGAAGTAAAGAGCAATGAAGAGCAAGAGCCAGGCGGTATTAAAGCACCTTGGAGGGAGGAATCGCCAGCTGTAAAACATGAGAAAGAGAAGGTGACTGGACAAAACAATCAAAGTGTTGCCCAGCCTAAGCCTCAGGTAAGCAGCTCCTCGCCGCTCTCTTCTGATCGAACGCAAGAGACTGATGAGGCGGCGTTTGTACCAGACTGCAATGAAAGTGACAGGGAGAGTAATGTATCTGCAAAAGGCGAGGAAGCGGCAGGGAAAACTCGTGACGACCCAAAGGAAAAGGCTGTTGATAAGGTGAAAGAGGATACAGCAGCACCTGCTGCAGCTGACCGGCCTGAAGCAAGGCGAGGTCCAAGGCAAAGCAGTCCCAGCGTTAGGCGCAGCCGTAGCCAAAGCCCTTCTGAGAGTCAGACTGGAGGCCACAGGAGCGGTGCCAGCTCAGGAGAGAGGCAAGACAGCAAGAAAAAGAAGAAGAAAAAGGAGAAGAAGAAGGACAAGAAGCAGAAGAAACACAAGAAGCAGAAGAAACACATTGGACATGAAAGGGAATTGGAAAAGAGCCACAAACACAAAGACAAGAAGAACAAATGGAAGAAGAGCAAAGACAAGGAGCAAGATGACCAAAAAGTGCAATCTGTCCCTACACAGAATGACAGATAATAAA